>NW_025932596.1:0-144746 GCF_000764305.2 Hyalella azteca
ATTCCCATAAGTGCCATCGAAGCCTTAGTTAAGACTTAAGAGTAACATTTTTGACTCAATACTCAGCCATACATCGACAGGTTTGCGGCGTTTGTCGGACCACTAATTAACTGCCATGTCAGTTAGTCAGACAAATTTTGCTAAATCTGCAATTAACTCAATTTAACTGGTAACCGTCTATGGCCCTATTAGCAATAAAGGGCTAACTTGTCATTCTTTAACCCATGTCATTGAAATAATTCGTATCGTAATCGAAAAACTTGTTTTGTCTTAAATAATTAAGACAAATCTCATCTCGTTATATCTTGTTTCAAATCTGTCTGTTTCGTCCCGGTTCATAATTTACCGGGACACAAGTTTTAAAGTCCGGGACAGAAGTCTTGTCTCGGTTCATATGTTTATTCCGGGACAAATTTTACCCTCTGTCCCGTTATTTTTTTCCCGGAATTTTCTCGTCTCGTTTCGTCTGTCCCGGTTCATTTCGAGAAAATTATTTCGAGACGCAGGAGTCTAGAACGCAAAAGATAAAAAAAACATATAAGGCTACACATTTGCTTGCGTAGCAATACCACCTTGGAAGCGTGTGTGATGATTTATTAAAGCAGCAGTAATACTAAGCAATATCTATGTATACTAAACTTTTGTGCCCCATTGATTCAATCTAGACATATCTCAGGTACGTCATGGATGAAATGATTAATTATTAAATGCAAAAAAATTTAATGCGGCATATAATGACGTCCACCTAAGTGAATTTCTTGCCAAAAATAGATGCCTTGAGGGCCATCTTGTTGAAAAAAATAGATAACCAGTTGAAAAGTTTGCATGTAAGACTGTAGTTTGCACGTAAAGACTCTAATAAAACGATTAAAATTATAATAATTTTATCGTCGTCAATGCCACAGCCACATCAATCAGCTTTAATTAAGCAGCTACAGCACCTTACTTGCCGCTCGTCAATTTAAGCCATTTAATATTGGTCCGAAGTATGATTTGTAAGGTTCGATTGCTACACAATAACTAAAATACTTTTTCTATCATGCCACAAAATTTTGGCTTAGTTTTGTTAACTAAATAGATCGTTACTTATGAAGGCCAGAGACAAAATGTGTTGTTACCTGTAACGAAGTTAGTGGCATTGACAGTACAGTAGATTGATTGGGAAATCTCATTCAACATTTTAAGAGATCGTTTGTATACTAGCAAACATTCATGTTTCTCGTGGTAAATGCAAGAAAATTGAGATATATTACACTGCGCAGAATACTGAAAAACTAAGAAATTTATAATGAAGAAGATGGATTAGTCCTTGGTTTTTTTATGAAGTAATGTTCGAAAATTTAAATGAACTTTGGAAGACACCGACAGCCGACACGTGACAGCGCAGTAATGAGTAACGTTCCATGTCTTGAATTGAGAGCCTCACCAAAGTTCCCACTCCTATTTACTATAGAAAAATACATTATATCAAACATACATTATTTAGTTGCAAAGGAATGAAAACCAGTTCAACTCACCATTGGTTACGGTGCTCGAACAATTCAGAGATGTGTTATATCATGAAGGCAACCCCACAACAGTATTAGAGTACACTGCCCACCCGCACATTAGCAGGAGGATGTCAACTGCAAGGTTGCTGACTTGCTTAGTTGTCTCATTACTCTCGTACTTGGTGTTGGTAAGCCAAAGGGCGGTATTCGTACATTGCATTCACGTCATATTTGCTTCTCGAGCAATACGATGGTTGAGTGGGTCAATGAACATGAACGTTGCTCTTGGTCCAGTAGCTTCCGTTCGATCGTGCGTCTGGCTTCCGTATTTTCTTCTTGGCTTCGAACTTCGCGCGGATTTCACTTTTCTGATTGCGCTGCGGAATTCGACTTGAATTCATTATCAATTTTGTGCATCCTGCGGAATTAGTGCCAATTTTTCGTAGCCTAAGCCCCCTGCGGAATCCATTAACAGGTGGACTAATCCCTCTGATGTCGCGTTTTTTCCACTTAGGGTTGTGGGGGTTTTTGTTAAAAAAACGAAAAGTGGTCTAAGTTACCCCGCCGGTCTAAGTTACCCCATTTTATGGTACTTTACTGGTCTAATTATAGGACTCAAAAATGAACTTGAGGGAGAGTCTAAAAAAACTCTCTGCTTTGCCACTATGACGTGGTGAGGCGTATTACGTCCGCGCTTCAAATTCGACTGATACGTAATGCCGTCATGCACGTGTTCGAATTCCATTTGCTGTGTGAGCTGTATTGGAATACCACATGGCTTTGAATTAAAACACTAATGAACATTGAACACTACTTAATTACGCTTTTAATTAACAACTATTAAGCTTTTAATTAAGCAAATTTCAATTTTTGTACACAGCTTGGAACGATCTGTGTGTGTCCAATTCAAGTTGTGACGGAATTAGTTTTCATGTCTCTAAATCCATTTCTCAACTTAATCATCTATTAATTTATTTACCACTTGAAATCAGCAAATACAAGTGTACTTAAAGGATTCCTAATATATTCACAGAAGTATTTAAAAGTCTCAAACCATAATATTCTTCCTATACAAACAGTTATTCACTATTTGGTAGAGCAAGGTCAACTGTCAAATTTGACACATTTTTCGATGATCTCACTGGTAGCGTGCATCGTCTCTCTTTGGATCTCAATATTTTCCCACTAGATGGCCAAGACCTAGTGTTTTGGCATTAGTTTGACGCGCAAATGTATGACGTCACCATTTCAACCATCAACGAACGCATGGAACTAAAACGAAGCTTAATATAAAGGAAAAACTAAAGAAGTGACGGAATTATCTACTATGACGGAATATACCGCGTTTACCCTATGCATGGAACAATGGTAAGCTAATTAGTGGTAGACTAAGACTAATTATGATAAAGAAACCTCATGCTCGAAACAGAAGCCATGGTGTTTTTTTTTTTTTTTTGTGGGGTGATTTCGAGTGACCATATATGATAAGGTCAAATTCAAAGGAAAGTTTTGACTCAGACGATGAAATTGATGCTCTTTTCACATTTTTTAAAAGGTGAAAGTATCAGTATAGACTTAATTATTTAAGGTAACTTGAATTAATTAAATTTATTTGCATTACTATATAGTCTATATTATATATTTTTTCATTTGCCTAATTTCAAATTAATTATAAAGAAAGTTTTGTTTAGTGACCTCATTTAATAAATTAGCCTATGCAAGTGTGATTTAAGGGGAGCGTGTAGACAAAAATTTTGGATTTTGGCTTTTCCGGTTTTTAATCTACTCTTAAAGCTGACATTCTGCTCTATCCAACGGTACCATTACCATCTCTGTACATCCATTTTTAGATTCACAACACTTCATGAAAGGGGGGCGGGTGGGGGAGTTCTTTTATGTAATTAGATAGGAACTAATTAGCTGCTGAGCTATTTAAATATAGTGTCTATTTGAGTTGTGCTGCAGTTATGTGTTTAGTCTCATCTTAAAGCTGACATTCTGAGCTATCCAATGGTATCATTACCGTCTCTGTACGTGAATTTTGACGTACACCACACTTCATGAAAGGGGGGCAGGGGGGAGTTCCTTCAGTAATTACATTGAGGGAAATTCGCTGCCTAGCACTACAAATACAGTGTTTTTAGAAAGTGTAAGCCATTGTGCCTCCGGGCGTCATACGGGGATGTGCGCATGTAGTCGCTCCCACCATCTTGATTGGAATCAAGCTCCAGAAACATTTACTTTGGTATCTATGCTACATTGACCACCTATTGCGGTGCACCTGGGACTTTGTTGCGTCCTCCTGATCATTCACACTTAATGTCATGACAAACTTTATAACTCCTACAGTTTTGAAGCTACAGCGATGAGACATATACCATTCGATTCGCAATTAAAATATCTAGCGATTCTCGAACCATTTTTTTCAATTTCATTTTAGTTTTGAAAATATTTTGAAAAAAGAGGGAAAAATTACAAAATTTGTTGAAAAATCAAAAAATTTCAGAAAAATCATCATAACAAGAGAACCAAGGAAAAAATTGAAAAAGTGTTTCGAGAATCGCTAGATATGGTCTTTACGCATCGAATGATACGTGTCTCGATGTTGTAGCATATCATTTGCAACAGTCATAAATTTCATAACGGCAAAAAAGTCATTTGCAAATAAACGGCAAAGAAGGGGATACTCTAAAAAAATTTTTAGAGTATCCCCTTTTTTGCCGTTTTCTATGAATTTCACGTTTTCTTTCACTTTTTTCAAAAAAAGTACACAAACAAAATAGTAATCATTTTTGATTTTACATATGTGTACCAAGTTCGGAGATGATTCTACCATATATATAGAAAATATATTTTTGCCTACATGCTCCCCTTAAACCTCCAGTCCTTCACTATTCAAAATTTTTAAAAATACATACAAAAAAAAACATTTGGTGCGATACTTATTACTTTATTTAAACTGGTTTCTGAAATGTTAATTTCTGGAAATTTCAATGCTTGCCTGTGAAAGGGTTAACTTCAATTATATGTAGTCTTTGTGATAGAATTTATCATACTAAGTCAAACTTGAAACCAATTGATAAAAAATACATTAAATAGAAGTAGGTATCTATATGTTATATGTTGTAATTATTTTTTTTACAATTCTTTCATAAAGTTTAAAATTGTCAATGTGTACTGTGTAGTAGCTTGATTTCCTCTTCATTTTATTCTTAGTTTTTTAATTTTTAAATTTCAATAAACTTTCTGTCAAGTTCTAATAAAATTTGCAATTCTTAATATCTTGCTTAAAAATTTCTGGCATTTTTGTATAAACAACCCAACCAGAATAGTAAAATGCCACCTATGGGTGCAACCCTACACTCATCTTGTTGAATTGATCATTTCAAAATCAATATATTTGTTTGTTTGTTGTTGATGTTCCCAGAGTCCTGGTCATGCCAGAAAGCCTATGCTGTGCAGAAAACTATGTTGCCATAGCCAGCTTGGACCAAAGTTTTGTGACCAATGTTATGCTGGCCTGTAGCCTGGATGCTGCCAGTGCCAGCTCCAGACGTTTAAGCAGAAGATGGTTGACGATGTGGGGGAGTGCGTGACATTGGGGTCACAGGGCCGAGTGAGTGCTGTCCAGGTGATGTTTGTTGGAGATAGTGAGGGATGGTGACAACAGCAGAGTCTGCTCAGGTGCACCCTGTCTGCAAAGTTTAACTGCTGCTCTGTATAGCTGATGTCTGGCAGTATGACGTCTATGCTATTGTTGATTGGTGGTTTTGAGAGGGCGTTTTGGGTTAGATGTGTGTGCATGTGTTTGCTGAAATTGGGTGAGTGAGTGGGAAGGGGCATGGAGTTTGTATTGTGAGGTAGTGATTATAAGGAGTGTTGAATATTTGTCTGGGTGTTGGGGGTGAGTTCTGAAAATAGCAACATAGGGCTGGGGGGGTTGAAGAGTGCCAATGGAAAAAATTGTGTGTGTATATTTGTTTGTAAATTTTTATGCTTGGACCTATTTTCTAATTTTTAACTACATGCTATGAATAATAATTATTGAATATTTATTTGCAGAAATGAACAAGAGTTACAAAGGCTGAGAAAGACAGCTAATGAAGATTATGTTTCTAAACAACTTAGCAGTGGAACTGTGAGCATTAAAATTTTGAATATATTACAATTACTTTATGGTTTTTCAGTAGCTAATAGGTATAAAAGTAGTGCATCAATTTATTACATTATTTGGAAATTGGTTGATGATTTCATTGTCTATGCTTTACTTAAAACCTTTTTTAAGATTAAAAATATGTCCACTTGCATATAGAGTTATATTATGCATATTATTAAAAACCAATGGAGTATTGAATTGGACATTCTGACATGCAAGAAGTTGAAAGTTGCTTAATATGAATTGACATAATCTTGAAGTACTATAGTCATATGATATTTCTAATTGGCAATTATTTTTCAGTATGGAGATCCACAAAACCTGTTGTCTTCAGAAGAAGAGCTCACTTTGGTAAGTCATGGTCTGTCCTAAAATGAAAAATTTGTTCAAACATTATCATTGTGGATACATATCATTATAATTAAATTAATATGTGTACAGAATGGTCTTTTTTATGCATGCATCAAAATATTTTAAGCAAATTGTCGCCTGCTCATAAAATTTATCTATCAAAGCATTCATATTAAGATTGAAAAAATTTTTCTTCTTTTTCTTGTCCCAAAATGGCCATAGTCCTTTTTAACCCCATCTGATGCTATTTTATAGCATTGTGGTTTGTGAATTTATATTCAGCAAGAGACATTTTATTTGGATCAAATTTGATTGCATTGGTACTAGTGACATTCTAAGCAACAAGTCTTCATTATAATCATTATCTTTATTTTAGGTACGTGAGTATGTGCGAAGACTTCGTGAATTTTGTAGTCAATTCCGTGATCCAAGGGACTCCAGAATCCGAATGCCAGTTTATGTCACCACAGTTGCCACCCACTATTTACTAAGGTTCTTCTTATACAACAGTGTTATGGATCACCACCCTAAGCACGTCATGTAAGTTGCATTAATATATATACCTGTTATTAAATTCACATTGATTTCCATTTTTTACTTAGTTGCATTGGTCCATTATCCTTTGTTTAAAGCATTCATGTTTGTAGCTCCAATAATTTTTATTAGGCTACAATTTATAAACAAAAAGTATTTATTTCAATTTTGTGTGTTGTGAAAATTTATTTTTCAAGATTGAGCTGAGGCAATGTAAAACAGTTAGCATTGTCCATCATGCTTGTTTGATGCTTAATGTTAATTCAGATTACCTGTATTCAAATTACAATAGGCTGGAATGCAATGATGAGCAATAATGAAATAGCATTTTTATGTACAGTGAACTTCAAGAAGTAACATTAATGATTGATCATTTGTGTTTGTTAAAGAAATTATATTATGTTGCATCCTAAAGATCTGATTCAATGTAATTCTTTTTTGACTAAAACATTTAGATTATAAACCAATGAAAATCATAGACTAAATATTTTTGTGAATATTTCCCCCCGCTTTCATAAAATTCGATCATCAAATGCCTTCAGACCTTTTGAAAAGTTCCCTTCCAGCATGATGTGTTTGTGACTAGTTCATAAAATTTAACTATTTTACTTCTCTTTGAGGTGATCACTGTTTTTTATCAACTTTTCAGAAGAAGACAAACTACTGAAAAATTGGTGAACTAATTATTTTAGTGCTGAAAACTAAGTGTTAATCCGAATCACCTTTAGGTGCTATAAACACCCTACTACTTGAGTGCAGGAGAATTTTGCAATGCACACAGTATTGACTATATACATTCAAATTTTCCCTCAATATTTTTTGGTATTGATTTCAAAAATATAATTTGGCATTTAGTTTTAATCCTACATGCTCTGATTTAAAAATATTTATTTAAAAAAAAATAAATATTTATCAAAAATAAATATAAATAAATAAAAATATATTTTTTTTCAGGCACACTTGCATATACCTGGCCTGTAAAATAGAGGAGTTCTACGTGACAATCACGGACTATGTGCATAACGTCCCTGGCTCTGCCAAAGATAAGGAGCGGATGGCCTCAATGATACTCAACAGTGAACTACAGACTACGCAAGAGCTTCAGTTCCATTTAATAGTGCATCAACCATACAGACCTTTAGAGGGTTTACTGATAGACCTTAAGGTGAGATTTGCGTTTACTGTGTTTGAGATAATGAGAATATTTTAATAAAATTTGTAACCTTTCTTACTTATGACCTTGATGTCTATCAGCCAATCTAATGTGGTATTTTAATAATTTATCTTTTTATTTTTACATGGCAATGCAATCATAATACCTAGTAGTTTTAATGTATACTTTCTATCGCTATTTGTATAATTTGTATATATTTATACAATAATTAATACATTTGTATAAATGTATAATTTCTATCGCTTCGAATCACCGACTTGTGGAACAACCTCCCTGAAGATATTCTCAACGCTATGAGTATGAGCACATACAAGAACAGACTAGACAAGGCCATGCAGGAGCATATGTTTGGTCTTAAAATGCCTCGTACCCTACGGAACAACTGAAATCTAGAAGCGATTTTAAATCTGCCGTCCGTTGAAAAGATTTGATCAAAAGGCCAGTCTAGTCAAGAAAAGTACAAGAATTGGCGACAGGCCTATCCAGGCCTATTATTCAATGCCGAAGATACTATACTATATTATACTAATCTATTCATATTTATCCAGGCTCGATATGAAGGTTTACAAGATGCAGAGGCCCTAAGAGGCGCTGTGGAGCTTTTCCTTGAGAAGCTTCACCTGACAGATGCCCCTCTACTGTATGCCCCGTCTCAGGTAGGAGCAGCAAATTACCACTTGCATTATCTTGCTCTGTATGTGTATGTTTCTGTTGTTATTATTATCATGCCAATGAAATGTATGGAACATTAAAAATTTTATCCTCTCTGGTCCTAAAAGAATGCATTCATTCTCAATTTTTATGCATCCAATTTAAACCTAATCGAAATACATTGAATAAAGACGTTCATTGAACGAAAATTGGGTTTTAGAAAAATAAGAAATGAGTACAAATTTTTGCATGTAAAAACATCAATATGACGGTAAAAAATGTTTTGAAGTAACGGTTTCATACATTAATAAGTGATTACCAAGACTAAGTTTCGTCTGCACTATTGCTCGACTGATAATAATTAATCAAAAATAATTGTTCGAGTTTTAACATAGAAAAATTTATGAGATAAAAAATTATGTAAAATTCTCTTATCCTTTACTAAGAAAATTGTTTTGCTAAAGTAAAGGCCTTATTACTAATGTTGCATTTCAGTTAGCTCTTGCGGCAGTGACGACGGCGGCAAGTAAGCTGGGTCAGAACTTGGACTCCTATGTTACTGACATCTTATTCCGAGACTGTCCTGAGCGTCTGGCCCCGCTTGTGGATGCTGTCAGGAGTGAGTCTATGGGCTGTCTTGGTGATGGAGGAACTTACCCAGTGAAAATTTGCAGACGCGTCAGCTTCTGATTTGGATTACCAGAAGCTGGGGCGACTCTGAATTTTGTTAGAGTACTTGATGTGAGGTTCTTGTACACGGCGACAGTAATGGCAATCAGTATAACTTTCAGATACCGACATCAATATTTGTCGTCTTCTTGGAGTCAATTTAGGCGATACTGGTCCCGGAAGGACCCAATAATCCTACAGAAGGCCAGTGGCATGATAATTAGTCGCGTTCTCTTGGAGTCAATTTAGGCAATACTGGTCCCGGAAGGACCCAATAAACCTTTTACAGGAGTCTAGTGGCATGATAATTAGTGGCTACCGTTTGAGTGTTGTAGTAGCGGCCGCTACTGGCCCATTGTACAATCAATCTTACCTTAGTGACTGTAGGCGAATGCGCCTACAGAAGGCCATACCGTACCTTGTAACCGATATGAAAGGTTAAAACGAGGAGCTTGCAAATGAAGGAAGGCTAATAGTTTATTGATTTATCAATCGACTGAGGTCTAGAACTAGAGTGACTGATGCAATGGGTTTAGTGAGTCAATGAACTGACTGGTATGAGTAAAGTGATTGATGAATTTGATCAGTATTCAAAAAGTGGTGCTAGTTAAGTGAATGATGCATTATTCAATGTATTTTCAACATTAAGCTGTTGCTTGCATGCTCAGGGTCGATTTCTTAATTATCATGCGGTAATTTTCCTCTGAGAAAAACCATAAGCACTAGTCATGTCAAAGTGGTGGGACACAAACCGCATTGAATGACTTCAAACATAACTGAATTTAAGAGAAGCACTGCACAAGTCACCAACCGCAGACAGCTGCATTAGACACATTTACTGTGGAGCCATTGTAAAGCTGGACAAATTCATATTAAGTTGCCACCACTGAATAATAACTTGTGAAATCCATAAATATTGAGACTGTCCTGATAAAGCTTCTAGTTCCGAAGAGAATCATTGCTACGTTCTCTCTTCAGCAATGAAAAAAGGTCGTTTTACAACGCTTCTAGTAAAACTATGCCATTAAACTCTTGGCGTTTGGAAACAATGTGCAAAAGTTGAGTTAAATTAACTTTTGTTTTTGCAGAAATAAAGCGTTTGGTTAAGGCAGTAGACAGCGCTGTTGACAAGAGTTGCATTGATGCCCTGGAAAAGCGACTGAGTGCCTGCCTCAACCCTCTCAACGACCCCACCACCGAGCAGTACTGGATTAACCAGGTCATTAACTTCCTTAACACTTTGACTCCGATTGCTTAATCTTGTACTATTATTTCATTTTTGTACTGTTTTTAAACAGGGTTGCCAGACGGTCATTTTTTCCGGACAAATTCCGTGTTTTAGTTTTTCTCAATTGCGTTGGCCGGCTAAAATTTATGATAGAGGTACTTCCTAATTAAATTTTAAGTACTGCAAAAAGAAAATAAATGGAATTTTTATAGTGGAACCTACAAATGAACTAGTATATTTTGAGTTATCGGCCTTTTTGGCCTTTTTTGTTCTCGGATTTGGCCGATTTTAGGCAACCTGAATTATGTACCACTACGTCCTGGAGAAATGCATTTCGTGGTACGCATATGTACCACTTCGTAGTCAACGTGTTAACCTGCACTTGCCTTGCCCGGTCACTAACTGTATCTGCTTCGTTAAACCAGGACGTAACTTAAACCTTGTGACCCGTTCATATCGAGTTTTCAACTTTTAGGAAATAAATGTGGAGGAATTTAGACGCTGGTCAAAGATTTCTATTAAAATTCCTATCAGCGAGCAAATGCAATTCCAATTCAAAAATGTTTGATTGAAATAAATAAAAATATTTTACTGCAGTTATTTATTACGAAATAATTACCTAGGCAAATACTATGGGTTTGTTTTAAAAATGGATACTATTATAACTATAGAAACCCATCCATTTTCACTAGAGACGTTGGAGATAATCGCATTATTGAACTCTAAGATCACGTATCTTTGATATAAAAATGATTAATATTATATGTGTGTAAGTATCCACCCACTTTCATTGTATACGTTAACTATACTATATCCATTCATTTTCATTGTATACGTTGACTATACTATAATATAATTCTTGAGCTCTAACGTCACGCATATTCGTCACAGGCACGAATTGAACAGGACGACGACGATTTCCCTCTGGTATCGAGCTCGGCCTCCGTGGACAACGAAGCTATAGATATTTTGGAGGATGATGTTGTGGCGGAAGACGTTGGTGGTACCACGGACCCTGCGCTAGAGGAACTAAAGGATTTTGCTGTTGTCAGTACAGGGACCAGGAAAAGTAGCAGAAGACAGAAGAAACACCAAAGTGCGCGTAAAGTCAGGGAAACCGCCGCGCAGTTTGGAGTGGAGAGCGCCAGAAGTGTTCTGGATGGAGGCGTAATAGACGACAATGATTGTATAATTGACGAGTGAATTAGTAACAAAGTATTTTCTAGGTTCATGAGAAGTACTGAAATTATTTTCGTATCAAATGACTTCTTGGTCAAGGTGTTCTAGAAGAATTTGTATATTTTTTTGGTTCAAAGATGATCGAGCTTGATAATAGCACGCAAATGTGATATTTTTTGCTGATGTAGTTTGTAGATTTTTTGATTGCTAATAATAAACCATGTCAAATTTTTAGCAAAATTCTTAGTAAAGAATCTACAGATTTCGATGTTTTGCGGAAATAAATGAGCATTTCATTGCCTTAACTTGCCTCTCATTTTGATCGTGTTGCTAGTTGATTGACGTGTAACTTAAACATTAGATGCTTTGCATCAGTCACTATCAATGCTATTCATGGAAGATATTTAGTATTTACAGTTTGGTGGAGCTATTCTCTAATTTTGCATATGACGCTGGAAACAGGATTAGGTTTTGATTGATGGCTTTTGGTTGGTGTATAGAATAGAAATGAATTGAAGTGTCGGCACTGAAGAAATAGGCCCATGGCCTGTTGCCGATTTTGAACTTTCCGTGACTTGATCTTCTTAACATCGCAGAACATTCACAGCATTTTGAGGTCTCGAACTCGCAACGCACTGCTACAATTCTGCTTTACTAAACCGCCCGGCCTCCTTGCCGATTCTGACCAGAAACTGTCGCACAGAGCTGGGATCGAACCCGCGCCTCTCTAGTGCGTCAATCTTGGTACTCTGAACTTTAACCACTGGGCCACCCTGCCTCTATGGTATCCAACCAACTATGCTATCAGGGAGGTTGATCCAGATGTCGATGACTGGAAGCTAAAAGAATTGTGAGAATGAGTAGATAAGCTGCGTTCATAGCCGTCGAGGTACACTGGAAGAAACAGTTAATGACAGCTCGAGCGTGATTCCAGACTGGATGGCCATGGTACCGGCTCGAGATTCCTGGTCAATATTTTTAGAAGTTATCTTGTCACTCCGAACTTTGAAAATTTTTGGTCATAAGGAACTCTTTTATTGACAAGAAGTTAAATTTCGAAAATGAATGGACAGTCATGTCTGGATTCTTTAGTATCCATTCTGAGATCGTAAAAATTTTGTTTAAATGCGGACGTGACATTTCTTTCTGAAAATAAGTTCGACACTGTGACGTTGATTGAAGCTGAAGTTTCTTGCTTGCGAACAATAAACCTTCGCTCTTGGTTAGGATAAATTAATGCGCTGCTGCAGAGGTTTGGCATTAGGTACACAATTACGTACTGTTTAACTTGTCTAACATCTATAATGTATTCATTTCGTTTAAAGAGATTGATTTAAAGATACCATCGTAAAAAACAATTATTCTGATCTCTCGGTTACATTGTTTATACACTAATGTAGATAATAAATTAGTTCCTATAAATTACGAACTTAAGCTCCATTTCATCAACTAATCTCATTCGCACACTAATCCATTTACAATACTCTAACATTTAATTTGTGAATTCAATGAGTTTATTAACATTTATATGCTTAAATTTAGTAGAAATTACATTTTTTCCTATTTTAGCTTCATCTAGTTGATAATAAACTTCTTAATATTGATAATAAACTATTTATATTCTTTAGAAAAAACTACTTATAACAATGCGAGCAACATTGCTTGCAATTTTTCTTGGTGAATCAAACGGTTAAACAATGTTGACACTATTCAGCCCATGGTTGAACAAGTAGATAAATATAGTTCAACCATGATTCAGCCATGGTGCCACTACTGTTTGACCATGCTTGAATTACGCTATCCGGTATCCGTTGTACGTTTAGCTCTGACGACGGTCAGCTGTTAAACACTCGTTAGTTTTGACTGTTAGGCCACAATGCTTATCGCTGACGCTAGGTATCTCCTTTTCCTAATCCTAAGCAAAACAAATGTATTCAATGAGTCTGAATCAAGTCATCACCCTGTCCCTGGGCAGGGTGGCCCAGTGGTTACAGACTTGAAGTAACCAGAGTGCCAAAAGCCCAAAATTGGGGCAAAGAGGCGCGGGTTCGATTCCACATTCCAACTCTGTGCGCCAGTTTCTGGTTAGAAAGGAGGCCGGGCGGCGGGCGGTTGAGCAGAATTGTAGCACAGTAGCATTTAGCCTAGTTTGCGAGTTCGAGACCCGAAAAATGCTGTGAATGTTCTACAATGTTGAGAATCGGCGACAGGGCTACGGCCTACGAAACGCTGAAACCGTTATTATTAGGTATAAAACATTCATATTGCCTTTATTGGTCATATCTGATGCAAGTAAATAACATAGCTAAAGATTGTACAATTTTTTTACTGAAATATCTCTGTTTCACATTCCACATTTGAAACTACTGATATATTGTGGAGTGGTTTCAATTTCCAAAAAATCACTTAGTTAGGGGTGGTTAACACGTTAACCGCCAGCATGCAATATTGGAATTTACCCCTAGCGCCATGACTTCTAGGCGCCAAAATATCTCAGTAGGTCAGGAAAAGCTGCAAGGGAAGGTGTGTATGTGTTATACTCTCTGTCTAGTATCTTCTAGAACAGAGTAAACCATGAGACACATGTGGTACATAAGGATGTTCACTAAATCTTCATTTTTCTCCAGCGCCATGTGCGCCACCGGTGGTACAAGAGATTATGGTACACTGGTGGCTTTTATTGCAACAATAGAAACGGTACACATTGGATCATAATTATTTGGCCACCGGTGGTTATAGTTTAGAGCTCTCAAAAAATATTTTTTATATTGTAGTTAGTACTTATGATTTTCATTTGTTAGTTTTTTATTTATAATAATACCAAGACTTATTACATACGTTTATTTCATTATTTCACTCACTACTCATAATTGCTTTGCATTACGATAACAAATTTCATATCAAGCAACCCTTGTCGATGAAAAAATTCCGAGAATCTATTGCTCACTCACTCATAACAGGAAACTCGAAAAAAAGGAACACAGGACGAGAACCAGCTGTTATAGGTGGGAAGAGAAACTCTCATTACCTTCTTGAGTTGGAGGGTCAATGTCGGAATATAAGAAAAAGATGTAGAGGGTGTTACGAGGTGCTGTTGAAAAATGAAGGCTGCTCAGTTGCAGCTGCAAAAGCAAGAAGATTGAAAACAGTCTGCCTTCAAAGCAAAAATAAGCCACATTTATGCCCTGGTTGTTTTGAATGAACCCACTCTCATATGTAATGTCTGATGTCTAATGCTATTATTGGTTCATGGATAATTTTCCAAAATGTAATCTAACTAATTATGATCACGAATTTATGCGGATTATTTCTTTTATTTGAAGAATTTCCTTTTTTACCATTGAATTTTAGGTTTGAGAAAGAGTCTGATTTACGGAACAAAACTATAGTTATATTTCATTTAAAATTTGTATGAAACTATTTTTTTGAATAGTTATGCTAATAAATAAATAAATTACGACACTTGTTTTGATAATTCATCCTTCTATCCATGAAAAACGAGTGAAAAAGAAATTTGAAATTAAATATGTAAATGATCCACCGGTGGTACATATGGCGTTCATTGACAGCTTATTTTGTGCCACCGGTGGTACATGTGGCGGTTAACGTGTTAAAGGGTTAAAAAAAAGTGGTTAAAGTTCAGAGTACCAAGATTGGAGCAGAGAGGCGCGGGTTCGATCCCAGCTCTGTGCGCCAGTTTCCGGTCAGAATCGGCAAGGAGGCCGGGCGGTTAAGCAAAGCAAAAATTGAAGCAGTGAGCTGCGAGTTCGAGACCGCAAGAAGCTGTGGATGTTCTGCGATGTTAAGAATCGGCGACAGGCCTACGGCCTACTAACGCTGAAACCGCTATTATTATTATTATTATTAATAGGCTATGCTTAGTATTTGTTTATAATTTTCAAATATTATTGCTGAACTCGGTGAACTGCAGAGCCAGAACTGATTACAATTTTTTTTTCAATTAGCCTACCTACCTAGTAAGAGATAATTCATGCTAGATTGCTTATCATTGCTAGTGATGTTACATAAATCTATTGCTTTAAAATATGGTTTGGAACTTGGAAGCAATTTGCAGCTCACTGAGCTCAGAGAGTGGTGACTGACTGACTGGTGAAATTAGTGAAATGACAAGTCCATTTAAAGCCTGAATCCACTTTTCAACCTTATCTGAATATCCAATATTATGCTCCATTTTCCCATACCTATTTCATCTAATGTTCAATGTTGCAGCCTTGCAGGTAAAATTAGTTTTTTTACAGGTGATTTGCAAATCACAAGCACTCAAGCAGAAATGGTGCATTTTTCTTATTTTTTAATGAATAATTTGAAAAGACCTTGAAAAGTCATATTTGAGATACCTAGGTACTAGTATGGAATATATCTACTTGGCAAGCCGCGACTGAATTTTTCGAGCCGTGGTTTTATGGATTTGCCAGCCGTGATTCCATTTCTACGAGATTGCGGAAGTTGAAAATTTTATGAAATGACATGTTTGCGAAGTGCAAACCGCGATTTTTTAATCAAACAAAAATTTATGACATTCGAGCCGCGAGATTTCATACCTACTGAAATTATATGATATTAGAGCCGCGAGATTTCATACCTACTGAAATTATATGATATTAGAGCCGCGATATTTCAGACAAAAATAGGACTTTTCCAGACTAGCCTAGGTAGGCTGTGTAAATTTTAGAATTTGGATAGAATTTTTCATAGATTCTGGCTTCTGGGTAATTAATTGTATAGTCCATAGTGGCAAAGCAGCGAGTTTTTTTAGAATTTAGAGTTTTAGACTCCCCCTCAAGTTCATTTTTGAGTCCTATAAGTAGACCAATAAAGTATCCTGGATACCAGCATTATCATACATAAGAAATTTATTTAAATCATGAGTAAATGAGGAAATTAAAAATGAACTCTTGAACTGATTCTAAAAAAGCTCTGGTTTGCCATTATGGTATAGTCTAATGGTATTTTTATTGGTAGATTAAAAAAAATCATTAAGCAATTAGCAATTGTCTACAATTTTGTAATTTTTCTTATTTAGAAGTCCATACTGTAAAATGGGATAACTTTGACCACTTTTTTTTCAAAATGATGCCATTTTTTTACTAGATAAGTTAAACTTAAATTGAAACATGCAAAATACAGGTCTATACTCTAGCTTTACTCACCATAAATTGCTGGCTCCTGCCTCTTAGTTTTGATGTAATTTCAAAAAAAGTGATGGTCTTTGTTATCCCAGCTCTTGGACTTGGGGTTTCTTTGACCGGGTGGTAAAATCAATTTTATTTTTAGGTAGAATAACTCCAAATAACTCCAGGTTGTGGTGCATTGTAGTAGAACTTTTCTAGTTACATATGCAAAAGACAAATTTTAGGAAAGTGTCATAGTTTGCAAATGAGGGGCGCCGCCCCCAAATGGGCTAAATGTGACCATCTAATGGCAGCCGTGATGGGGTAACATTGACCGGTTTGGAAATTAAGTTAAAATTACCAAATATAAGACTCTGTAGAGTCTGAGACATAAAGAAAAAAACATTAATAGGTGTATCAAACATGAAATATGTTATATAGGTACCTATGGTAATTTTAACTTAATTTCCAAGCCGGTCAATGTTACATCGTCACGGCTGCCATTAGGTGGTCAAAGTTATCCCATTGGGGGGTGGCACCCCCCATTTGCAAAATATGACACTTTTCTAAAATTTGTCTTTTGCATATGTAACTAGAATAGTTCTACTACAATGCATCAAAACCTGGAGTTATTTTACCAAAAAATAAAAAAATTGGAGGGGGTACTCCGACAGGCTTTAAATAGTAGCTCTTTTTCATGGGTCACATTTTTAATTTTTTAACCTAATAGATATGCAAACTTTTTAAATCTTTCTATTGTGTTACGTAGCCTCAGTATTAGGCCTTTGATGGCCATTGACAAAAATTTTTTATGTCGAATCGTTTTTGAGTTTTGGGGGTTTTTGTTAAAAAATGAAAAGTGGTCAAAGTTACCCCACCGGTCAAAGTAACCCCATTTTACGGTAGGTACTGAATACTGAGTACTGACCATAGTGACAAATCACAGATTCTTTAGAATCAGTTTATTTTTAATTTCCTGATTAACTGAATATTTAAAACAATTTTTTATGTATGAATGATGGTATGTGGTAACCATGATACTTTACTGGTTAGTGGTTTATATATAGGACTCAAAAAGGAACTTGACTTACTTAAGAAAGCTTCTAAAAAAGTCTCTGAAGTCTCTGCTTTGACACTGGTCACTGTTTAGAAGCATAGAAATAGACCAAGGCCCTTAGGCATAGAAATAACTCAGAGTGGAAAATTGGTTAGAAGCCACCTATGAATTGGACAAAAAAAGGCTTGTAAGTTGGGTCAGCTTCATACTTAAAAAAAAATCCTTATTTCTTTAGGAAAAATGAGAAAAAGCTTTTGCCCATGATTTTGAAAAAATCACCTGAGAAACAATACCATTAGTCTAATTTTAGGAAATTTCTGTCTAATATTCTAACTTGGTGGTGCTGTGGTGGAAATAGTAAAATCTTCCACAACCACTTGTGGTGTTCTCATTCACATATCTTATGTGCAACTGCAACATACATAGTTGCACATAAGATATTTTATAAAATCAGATTTTAAATTCTGTGTTCTAGTTCAAATTGAATTGAAAATCTATGTATGATAATGCTAGTAACTATGATGCTTTAATGGTCTAGTCATTACTCAAAGCACTCAATTCAATTTACTCTCACAAAGGAAAAATCTGAAAAAGTCTCTTCTAGGTACTATGTTCACAGGTGGCTTCAGCCCAATTTTCTAGTTGGATAGGAAGTGGTCAAATTGTCCAGGGTCTTGGGCATTTCTTCTTGTTCAAGAATGGCTTTTGCTTGTTTTACTAATTTGGTTTCTAACCTAATGAAAAACAAATTTGAACAATAAACTCATTTAGTAAACTACCATCAAACTTTTGCTTCAATCATCAATGCCATTAACTTTGCTATAGCCTACACCTCTTGATCTTATGTTACTGCCTCTCAATAGCATTCAATAGAAACAATCTATTACATTAATAAAAGTGAGCCATAACTTTCTAGCATGATCAAAAAAGCTTTTTAGTTATTATGTGGCAATTGAACTCTTCAAATTATACTTTTGACCAGTATTATATTTATAAGGTTTTAATGACAAGCACCGAGTTGAGAGCAGTATTGGCCAAGTGGTAACTTGTGTCTCATTATCAGTGCACATTACATCAAAACTCTAATATTATCATAAAAGTAAACCAACCTGGAACATCCAATTAAAGCCACCAATGAAGCCATGGTTGCAACTTGGTTCAAATGATGTGTATCAGAAATCTAAAACTATCAAATATTTTACAGATGATCCTAACTGCATCTCTTTCTTTGAGTAAGACTAAATTTTCATTATAATGTCTCATGAATATGAATACTTTTATGAAGATGAAGTTTACCGTTTCAACAAGAAGGGTCAACTTCAGCTTGGCATGGTTCTTGAAAATGCAGAGCTTGTGTCAAGTGATGAAGAAAGTGATGATGATGAAGAAGACAAGGTTACCAAAGGCCACATACGAGTGGCATGGTATCCCAATGGCGAAGAAGTTGTTATTTCAGAAAGAAAGGTAATCCTCTCAATAATATTAAGCCTCTGGTTGCGAATGCACTTTTAACTGTAATGAAGGATGGGTTAATATGATCTGTTTCTATTCATATTTAAGTAGATCAACAGTTAAAGTCTTCACTTATAAAGGTATAATTTATTACAGGTAATTTTGAAGATAGAAGGACATACTACCACCTATTTACCTTTTACAACTTAATTCTAAAGGGGATCAGTATATATGTGTTAAAATTAGAATATGAAGAAATTGTTTTTTAATGTGTATCCTTGCATTGGAGTAGTCCATCAACAGGAAAATTCTTGTTTTCAAAAGATCTTTACTTTTTTAGCCATTTAAATGACTGTAAACACTTTTCTAATCAGGTCTCACTGGCGGATCGATCATTGATGCCTGGCGACGTAGTACGTCGTCTAATCATAGGCCGCGACACTCAGCGTGGTTACTGTCGCCAGGTGCGAGTCATGGCCCGCGTGCAGATTGTCAATGCCGGACGTCAGGTCATCCCATGTGTTGACAGTTCTGACTTGGTTCCTATTGAGGTGAGATATTTTTCTAAGTTCCTTACAAACTTGATATGCATTATCAGTACTTGATTCTGGGATTTTAATTAGTTATTTTATATTTTTCTTGTTCACATGAAACCTTACAAATATATGTGTGTCCTGCCTTATTGTTTGACACTATTAAATTCTCAACTGACAACTGTACATCTGTCAGTATCTAATCCAAAAATTTAAAATTGACAACTATTTTCTGAGCAGGAGTTTGCAACAGACATGGCCATCTCACTAGACTCTTGGGTTGGTATGGTCCACATGATCAAGCGGCGTCTACTGCTCTCCTTCAAGGATGGCTCGTGTTGCTATATGAACGACAGCGCTGCTTCAAACCTTGTGGAAATCAGGGACTCTAGAGACAAGGTTGGCTCATTTCTCTATTTCCTAATTTTTTTACATGAATGACAATGCTGCTTCAAATCTTGTGGAAATCAGGGACTCTAGGGACAAGGTTGGCTCATTTCTCTATTTCCAAATTTTTTTACATGAATGACAATGCTGCTTCAAATCTTGTGGAAATCAGGGACTCTAGGGACAAGGTTGGCTCATCTATCTATTTCCTAATGTTTTTTTTATGGAAGACTTTTTCACTGTGGTTGCTTTTATTTGTGTTATTGTTCTGTTCTGACTGTTGTGGTGTTAGATTCATTAAGTTCTAGTGCCGACAAGACAATGTCTGTTAGTTCTCAATTTGAACCTATCTGACCTAAGGGTTAAAAATGTAATTTTATTTACTGTAAAGGTACTTGTCTTGCTTGCCAAAGTTGTGACATTGAAAATTTTCCAATTTAACTCATTTATTGTATTTCTCAGACAGCAGTTAGCTGCCTCATGTTACATTATGAAAATAATAGATTGTTTATGATTTAACCTGCTTGAACTCCTAAATGATTAATAATGACTATTGAAAAAATTAATTTAATTTGATGTAAAATTGTAAATTTATGTTTGCCAATATTCAATGCATGAATATTTTGTTCAAATTTTCCATTGCCATCTCATATGATATTCATTTTTCTTTCTTATTTATTCACATGAGTAGTGTAGCTGATATTGAACCTGAAACTTGAGTCTGGAATTAATTTTCTAGAATTATCTTTGTTAGTATTTGAAATATTTCCCTATTGATCAAGAGCTTGTGCCAATTAATATAAATAAATAATTATATGTAATTTATCGTCCGCACCTTGTTTTTAAAGGAATGTGAGTTTCGGCGGTACGACTTCTATCCTGGTCAAGTGCTGGTGGGGAATGTCCAGGACTTTGAAACTGTAGAGTGGGTGGAGTGCTCAGATGCCGTCACTGCCAAGCTGCAAGCCACTGAGACCCGCAACCGACGCTCTAAAATGCACGTAACTGTGCAGAAGGTGGAGGTGAGTGCAAGTGCTGTGCACTTGGTAGAAAAACATGTGTGCAGAAGGTGGAGGTGAGTGCAAGTGCTGTCTGCTCTATGGAGACAACTCCACCAGTTCAGACCAGACAACTCCACCAGTTCAGACCAGACAGCTCCACCAGTTCAGACCAGACAACTCCACCAGTTCAGACCAGACAACTCCACCAGTTCAGACCAGACAACTCCACCAGTTCAGACCAGACAGCTCCACCAGTTCAGACCAGACAACTCCACCAGTTCAGACCAGACAACTCCACCAGTTCAGACCAGACAAGTCCCCCAGTTCAGACCAGACAAGTCCACCAGTTCAGACTAGACAAGACCCCCAGTGCAAGTGCATTACTGACAAGTGTTTATTATTACATAAAGAATTGACAGCTATGATGACTAAGTTTAGGTAGCTAAGTTAAATACTAAGTTAAATACCGGTACTAATTAAGTTTAGGTAGCATCTCCCTTCATCGTTTTACCGATAACTGGCGAAATAATTGTTCTGGCGCCTCAAGTGTCACTAATGGTAGTCAGAGCAGTAAGAACAATACCGTGAATACTGACAGGTGTTATAGCTGCTCGTGCTGGGAGTAGTAAAGTGGGTCACAATTCGAATATTATGACCATTGACTTTCTGAGTGAGGCATCTACTGACCACATGACCATCTCTGACCACATGACCATCTCTGACCACATGACCATCTCTGACCACATGACCATCTCTGACCACATGACCATCTCTGACCACNGTCTCCCCTCTCCCGTGCCCTCCTCTCGTCTCCCCTCTCCCGTGCCCTCCTCTCGTCTCCCCTCTCCCGTGCCCTCCTCTCGTCTCCCCTCTCCCGTGCCCTCCTCTCGTCTCCCCTCTCCCGTGCCCTCCTCTCGTCTCCCCTCTCCCGTGCCCTCCTCTCGTCTCCCCTCTCCCGTGCCCTCCTCTCGTCTCCCCTCTCCCGTGCCCTCCTCTCGTCTCCCCTCTCCCGTGCCCTCCTCTCGTCTCCCCTCTCCCGTGCCCTCCTCTCGTCTCCCCTCTCCCGTGCCCTCCTCTCGTCTCCCCTCTCCCGTGCCCTCCTCTCGTCTCCCCTCTCCCGTGCCCTCCTCTCGTCTCCCCTCTCCCGTGCCCTCCTCTCGTCTCCCCTCTCCCGTGCCCTCCTCTCGTCTCCCCTCTCCCGTGCCCTCCTCTCGTCTCCCCTCTCCCGTGCCCTCATCTCGTCTCCCCTCTCCCGTGCCCTCCTCTCGTCTCCCCTCTCCCGTGCCCTCCTCTCGTCTCCCCTCTCCCGTGCCCTCCTCTCGTCTCCCCTCTCTCTCAAGTTTTTGTTATAAACTAGGCATATCTATTTCTTTTGATGAATCAATGCAAAGAGTTATTTCTCCAATGAAATTGAAGATATTTTACTTAATTTTTGTATGAATTTCTGCAATGTAATTGGAGAAATTGGCTGTTTCTACAGGAAATTCAATCCGCTCTTTACGCCGGAAATTCAATCCACAGCTTGCACAGGAAATTCAATCTGCTGTTTCTGCAGGAAATTCAATCTGCTGTTTCCACAGTAAATTCATTCTTCTGTTTCCGCAGGAAATTCAATCTGCTGTTTCCGCAGGAAATTCAATCTGCTGTTTCCACAGGAAATTCAATCCGCTGTTTCCGCAGGAAATTCAATCTGCTGTTTCCGCAGGAAATTCAATCCGCTGTTTCCGCAGGAAATTCAATCTACTGTTTCCACAGGAAATTCAATCTTCTGTTTCCACAGGAAATTCAATCTGCTGTTTCTGCAGGAAATTCAATCTGCTGTTTCCACAGGAAATTCAATCTGCTGTTTCCACAGGAAATTCAATCTGCTGTTTCCGCAGGAAATTCAATCTGCTGTTTCCGCAGGTAATTCAATCCGCTGTTTCCGCAGGAAATTCAATCCGCTGTTTCCACAGGAAATTCAATCCGCTGTTTCTGCAGGAAATTCAATCCGCTGTTTCTGCAGGAAATTCAATCCGCTGTTTCTGTGGGAAATTCAATCCGCACTTAGCACTAATTATTGTGTGCAGAGTGCGCATCTTGAACGTGTTTGAGCCATGCACGCTACAGCTCGGGGACCGTAACTTCTACACCATCAAGGAGGGCGACACGTTCATGTCCTCCGCGCAGTGGGAGCAAGCCAAGGCTTCCTGTCGCAGAGTTGGTCGAGCGCTGCCTGGTCTGTATTATTAATTCGCAGATGTGTAATGATAGTTCTTGTTGTTCTGGGCCTATACTTTCAAAAAAAGTTACGAGATCGTAAGTTCATCAGCCAATCATTGACGGCCTTTCAAGCAAAATCCACCAATCATAGACAAGAAAATAAAGCGTAAGTACTTATGTTCACTTAGCGAGTTTTGAAATTATGGCCCCCTGTCCAGTTAGTATTATTTTAAATGGTTCATTTAGTCTTAAATTTAAATTTTTCATGTTAAATGGTTCATTTTAGTCTTATTCCACAGTGAACGAGTGATCTTGTTGTTCTTTCCAGTTAATAATATTTTATTTATATGTTAAATGGTTCATTTTAGTCTTATTCCACAGTGTACGAGTGTTCTTGTTGTTCTTTCCAGTTAATAATATTTTATTTATATGTTAAATGGTTCAGTTTAGTCTTATTCACTCGCAGTGAACGAGTGTTCTTGTTATTCTTTCCAGTATATAATATTTTATTTATGTGTTGAATCGTTCAGTTCAGTATTTAAAGATTGCTTCCTGGTATGTATTATTAACTTACAGTAATGCAATGAAAGGTAATTATGGTCGTTCCCGTTGCTAATATTTTATTAACATTAATAATGATCCAGTTCTGTATTATTACTATGGGAATTGTTTCAGTTTGGTTGAGGGCTGTCTGGCCAGTCTAATTCTCTCATAAATATCCACTGTAAGGCCTTCACTTACAACCCTCCAAATGACGTCAATATAACGTTGAAATAACCTTGATTAAACCCTGTCTTAATTAAATCAACTCGTAATCAATGTTGTTCCAACTTAATTTGCATGGAGGTTTAAATATGCCATATAATATTTTTTCTTACTCAGAATGTTTTGGGAATTGATTTAGTTTTTCTGATTATAAAATGTTATCTCCTGCTTTATTCAAAGTGAATGCTACGAGTTTATTCTTTTATATGCCGAAATTTTGCAATGCATGAATTTCAGTTGGATATTCAATTTCATTGGGATATAATCGCTTCGCAACTTATTTTAGCAGTAATGGCTTGGATTGTTTGCAAGCTATTATAATTATGCGAGCACTTTGTAAACATGTGCTAAATTCTTCGTTCTTTCTAGCTTGTGCAGAACACGCTATATAGACTGGCTGAGTAGGTCTGATAATTTTTCTTATATTACTACTGTGTGGAATGTGGGATAAGTAATGTATGACTATAAGTGCACTTATGTTTAAATGAAATGATGTGAAATAGACTTTCCTCCTCATATTCAGCAAGTAATTTTGGACCAAGCAAGGGCCCCAAGGTAAATCGATGTTGAATAAGTAAACCACTATTCCTACAATTGAACCCTGTATTCCTACAACATCTACCTAAACGTATATCACTCTGCAACATTCGATAACTTTTGGCACGCTTTCTTTGCGGCAGTTTGTGTAACTCAAGGTAGCGGGGTTTTCATCGAGCTGTTCATTCAGCCGCGATCGATGGTTCTCGTATTATTCTATTTTATTTTTTGAAGGCGACATAGAGAATGTGAAATGATATACAAGGAAAAATTTTTACGCTATATTTTATGGAGGGAGTAGTTTTCAAGTACGCCATGTCATCTACAAAAGATGCAACCTCAATCCTGTCAGCTTCTGACGCTGGGTTTGGCTACCACGGCGCAGCAAGTTACAGTTTGGTGCATTTTGGGTTATTAAAAATATAAGTGCATTATTTTTGTATTTTTGATTATTTCGTTTTTCTCCACAGATCTGCTCTCTATACCCAACATTAGAAAGAGGGCTCGTGAGAAGAGCGGTGATCTCATCAAAAATGGCTTTGTCAAAGCGATAGACTACAACGCTGGCAATAAAGACGAAAAGAAGAAGAAGAATAACTCCGTAGTGGCTGCTACACCAACTAATATAGAAAATGAGAAGTCCGTGAATGAGGATTGTGAAAATATCAATAAATTTTGTCAGAATAACACAGAAGCTACGTCAGTGCCGGCAGAATCTGGAATCTCTGCATCCGAAAAGAACGAGCCTATCGTCAGTGAGTTTAATTTGTAGACTTAAGTTGAAGCATCTTGGATAAACGAAAGCATTTTTTACAACACTCCTCTTTAACTTCACTTCCTGTTTGTTTGTCTGTCTGTCTGCTACAAATCTTATAATCAAAATTTAACACACTTCTACTTATCCTATCGATCTGAAATTTTGCACACTTGCGTAAAGTTGGAGACAATGCAAGAATCCAATGACAAAATAAATGATTAAAAAAAATTTTTTTTTCAATACTAAAAAATTGGAAAAATAATTTCGTCAGCTACAAATCTCAAATCTTATAATTGATATTTGCACACTTTTACCTGTCCAATTGATCTGAAATTTTGCACACTTGTGTGAAGTTGGAGGCAGTGCATGAATCAATTGACAGAATAAATAATTTTGAAAAAAATTATAATTAAAAAAATTTTGAAAAATTGATTTTTTTAATATTCGAAAATAAAATGAGAAATTTATTGTACATCTTTAACATTGGAGACACTGGATTCTTTAAAAGTGTTGTCTCTAAAAAGTAATTAAGTAATTTTTAAACATATATTATTATTTTACGAAAACTGATATGGTATTATTATTAGGTATTTATTTCTTTACACCTCAGTTGCTATATAATGCTATACACCTCCGGTGCTATATCAATTAATAAAAATTAATTGATTAAAAAGGGTAACTGTAGATCAAACGAGCAGACTCTACATTTATTTTTACGCTGAGTTGTTTGAATTGAGCAAGTGGTTGTACAATCGAGACTTTTTTCAAAAGCTTCATGATGATAATTTTTTATATTCAAATTATATAGATTTAAAATATTTTATTGTATAATTGTATATTTTATAATTATAATTATTTGTATTTTTTCGAATTTATTGCTAGCAAGAATAGAATTGGGGTGAATCTTGATATAATTGCAGTGTTGTGTGCTGAGGACGGCAGTGAAGCCTGCCGCTCAGAGTTAGAAGACAATGATGATGATACATCCATCAGCAGCGGCGCCTCCACTTCCTCTGTCGGTGAGAAATCCATCAGCAGTGCCGCGTTATCAGAGTAGCGTTTTCAGTGTAGCGTTATCAGTGTAGCGTTAATTAGTACTGTGTTACTAGTACATTGGTCAGGCTGCTCTGAAAGATCTAATCTTCTTTCAGATATCAACCTTTCAGCTTCATAATCGTTCATTGATTGACATCTTTCTGTGGTCTGCTGTATACTTTACATCCTTCAGGTTAGATCTACACATTTCATCTTTCAATTGAAAATTGTAGGTACTTTTTATACGCCAGGTGCTAAATATGCCTTTCTTCCTTCAGTTGCCGACTAATCTTTTCTTCCTTCGGTTGCCAACTACGCTTTTCATTCTTCAGTTGCCAACTAATCTTTTCTTCCTTCAGTTGCCAACTACGCTTTTCTTCCTTAAGTTGCCAACTAATATTTTTTTCCTTTCAGTGGCCAACTAATCTTTTCATCCTTCAGTTGCTAACTACGCTTTTCATCCTTCAGTTGCCAACTAATCTTGTCTTCCTTCAGTTGCCAACTACGCTTTTCTTCCTTCAGTTGCCAACTAATCTTTTCATCCTTTATTATGCAAAGACCGTTGTTTTCTCGCTCATTATATCTCCTCCCCTGCAGGAGGCAGCCAGAGGCGCACAGGAGGCCCGTCCCTCATGACGAAGATGCTGAAGAAGAAGAAGCTTCGTCCGTCCAAGCGCCTCGTGGCGGCTCACGCCCCAAGCCCCTCGTCGCAGCCACGCCCTGGCGACCGCGTCGTCGTAGAGACGCTTATGACCTCCAGCTATGCTGATGTCGTCTGGCAGGTCCGCTGCATATGTGTGGCTAGTTATGATCATGTTCATATTTTGGTTATGATCATGTTATCCTTGTGGCTGGTTATGATCATGTTATCCTTGTCTTTGGTTATGTTCACTTCGCTATGTGGCTCGTTGGAATCATGTCGTTCATATGGCAAGTGATAATTGATTATTCTCATGTTATTACATGCTACACGGTACACTTTTGCACCTCGTGAAAGACTTTTCCCTCCCATGTACGGTCCTATATATATAATAAATACTAAAAAACAGATCAGTACTCCCTGCAGTGAGTGACAGAGAGCGCATTTTCTCGTCCGTTCGTGAAGTCACATACAGACGGACGGACATGACGAGCACAATAGCGCCTTTTTAGCGCATTTTCTCATTTATGGATAAAATGCACTATTTGCTCGCCATGTCCGTCAGTCCGTCTGTCTGTCCGTCCGTGACTTCGTGTTTGCGTCGACGAGAAAATGCGCTCTCTGTCACTCAGTGCAGTGAGTTCTGAGTTATATTTTTTTCCTTAAATGAGAAAATCCGCTAAAACTGTTCATTCGACAGGGCGGTTCAGTAGAGTTTGATATCCCGTCCTCACAACTCCGTCTGTCTGTCACGGACAGACAGACGGACGGACATGACGAGCACAATAGCGCCTTTTTTCTCCATAAATGAGAAAATGCGCTAAAAACATTGAAAAACTATACCTATTGAAGATAATAGAAGTGTTTATTTGACAGGACGGTTCAGTAGAGTTTGATATCCCGTCATCACAACTCTACCCCATCCACCACCTCGACGACCACGAGTTCTTCCCTGGGGACTTCGTCGTCCGACAGAGCCCTACGACCCTGGCTGGTACGTCATTTATCTAGATAATTATTTAAATTCTGCATAATATTTTGATTTCGTCGTCTGCCAAAGCCCTACAACCCTGGCTGGTAAGTCAGTATATCCTTCATTTATCTAGATAATTATTTCAATTGTGTATAATTATTTGTGATGTTCACGAGTTTGTTTTAGAAATCATTGGATAATTATGACATAATTTTGTTGTATGATAAAACCTTACGTTCTGTTTTTTTTTCTTTTTTCTATTGAACTTTTTTTCTTTCATTGTTATATTTGTTATAGAAGACAGTAGATGATCTTTTAAATTACTTAACTTAGGTACTGAATTCTTACTGATGAAGATAACTCTGTTATTCGTTATTATTATCTGTAGAACCTTCTTGTATACTCTACAATTAAGATAACTATTATAAGCATACGTTATCTTCATATCCATCTTGTATACTTTACAATGAAGATAGTTCTTTTACACGCGTCGTTATCTATAAGAACTATAATGCATATAATAACTGTAATGCATATAATAACTATAATGCATATAATAACTATAATGCATATAATAACTGTAATGCATATAATAACTATTATGCATATAATTGCAGGCATGTGCCCGGAGGCAGGAGAGCCAGTAGACCCTCACGACTACGGTGTGGTCCAGCGTGTGGACCATGCAGGCAGGACCACAGTTGTCAAGTGGTTCCGCACCTACACTGCCGGGGCCGAACCACAGTCAGTCACTCCATTACTTGTCTTCCTTTTCTTTAATTAACTTAATAATGTGATTAATTTAATTTTCTTTTCATTTAATAAGAAATCGTCTTGTTGAGTAATTTATCATCTTATTTAATTAGTGATTTGTTCTTAGTTAACGGCGGTTAACATGTACGATATGGTTAACATTATTTTTACGGCAACTTCTTGCTGATTTGTTGTTTTTTGTTTTTCAGGCTTTTTTTAAGATTAGGGTGTACGATCTTGACTATAATCTCTAAGATTATTGATACAGGAACGTCTTGCTAATCATGTTGTTAATGTATAATATTATTTGTGCTGAAGGCCTATATTCAAAAGAGAACAGAATGTTAGCGTGTACAACCTTGTACAATAATTTATAAGACTATTTATTAGGTAATTTACTGAAAATTATGTTGTTAATGCTTAATATTATGTGTGTTGCAGGCCAGTGTTCAAAGGAGAACAAGAGGTTAGCTTGTACAACCTTTTACCATAATTTATAAAATTATTTATATTTATAAGTTAATTTCCTGAAAATCATATTAATACTATGTGTATTGCAGGCCAGTGTTCAAAGGAGAACAAGAGGTTAGCGTGTACAACATTAACAATAATTGATTAGATTATTTATATTTATAAGTTAATTTAGAGAAAATTGAGTTGTTAATGTATAATATTATGTGTATTGCAGGCCTGTGTTCAAAGGAGAAGAAGAGGTTAGCGTGTATGACCTGCACGATCACCCCGACTTCCACTACCGCTCAGGTTCTGTTGTCATTAGAGTTGCCAACTTTGATAACGACCAAACCTGTGCGACTGGTCAGGTCTTCGACAATTGCCCAACTGGTCAGGCGAGTTACTCAATTTTAATAAGTTTTATAATTATTATTTTTCAATATAGGCGAGTTACTCATATTCTAAGCAGTTTTCTAATTATTATTTTTCAATATAGGCGAGTTACTCATATTCTAAGCAATTTTCTAATTATTATTTCTCAATATAGGCGAGTTACTCATATTCTAAGCAATTTTCTAATTATTATTTTTCAATATAGGCGAGTTACTCATATTCTAAGCAGTTTTCTAATTATTATTTTTCAATATAGGCGAGTTACTCATATTCTAAGCTGTTTTTTAATAATTATTTTGTAATATAACTTCGCCTCTAGTCAGGTCGCCAACTTAGTAAGTGTAAATGGTTTGTGGCAAGTGCCCAATTGTAGATTGTAGAGTTTCCTTATCATTTCAAAGGTCTTTAATGGCTGCTTAACTTGACTTTATTAGTTGTAATATCGTCACTCCTGGAAGTCCTATGCAAGTTTTAAAGTGGAACGTGATCTAATTTATAAACTAAGATCATTTTAGGCCTGTGGACATAACGTGATGTCCATGCTTGAACAAATCATCCCAGAATTATCACAAGAAATTATCACAAGCTTTATTACAAGAAACGTGAATATTTCTGAAGGTTGTGTTCATGAGATTTTATTACACCATGGAAACTAGGACGGTCGATTTGCAAATGTTTTATTTGAATTTCTAGATATATTAATTATTATAATGCAAATCTTTGTGACTCAAACGGATTAATTGCCATATCTTCGAACATTTTCAAGTAAATTTAGATTTTCCTCGGTAATTGTACTGTAATTATTATATTTTCAAACAGATGACGGAGCTGATAATAGAGCTGGTCACTGAAACGCTTTCAATTAGATATAGTAAATCTAATTGTCGTTTTCTTTGCTTTTAAATTCAATGGATTTTTCCTGTTGATTGTACTTGAATTATTAAATTTTTAAACAGATGAATGGAGCTTATTATAGAGCTGGTCACTGAAACGCTTTCAATCAAGTTATGGTAAATCTAATTGACGTTTCCTTTGCTTTTAAATTCCAATTCAAACCCCATATGATGCCTGTTGTTTTGTGTACTGGTGAATGTGTGGTGGGTGTACGGGTCGTTGTCCGTGTGTTTATGTTTATGTTTATCTGAATGTTTATCATTTTATCAACTGTTTATCTGAATTCATTTACGTAATTCTAATTCAAACCCCGGATGATGGCGAATTCATTTACGTAATTCTAATTCGAACCCCATATGATGATCTCGTTTTCGGTGCAGGTGAACGTGTGGTGGGTGGACGGGTCGTCGTCCGTGTGCTTCCCCCAGGACCTGTACAAGGTGGGGGAGTACGACTCTGATGAGGGCGAGCTCTGGGATGATGATGATGGTGACTCATCGCTCGGGTCCGATGATGGTGATGATAAGAGCTGGAGGACTGCCACCGATGATGAAGATGAAGGTGAGCAGAGTTATACAACTGAGTGATGTAGAGTAGTTGTGTGGCTGTGATGTATAAAGGTCATTGTGCTGTGAGGTTCGACATCCTCGTTATAATTCCAGTGCGTTTTAACTTAATTTCAATTTGAAGCTTCTTGACCAGTGATTTATTAACTAAATCTCATCAAATTGTTGCCATCTTGAATTGCCTGGCCTAAGGGTCGTTTGTCCCAGCATTAGTTATTATTATTATTTTAATTATTACGTTATTAGGAGCGAGTTTTTCACGGTCAGAACCTGATAAGACAGATCGGTAACTATCCAGTAGTAACAGTTGATAGCCCTGATGGATTTGTATAATATCATATATCTTTTAAATCTATTGATTTGGTGCATAGCAACTTCATAGAGATTGAAACGTAGATTCATCTTGAAAGTGGTGAAAAAAGTGAAAACAGAAAAGGAAATATTTTTCATACTTGAATGAAAATAATATTTTTCAGCTTCCAGTAAAATTTATTCCAAACGTGATATCTTGAATAAAAAATATATTTTACGTTCAACTAAATTTTTGCAATTGACAGGCAAAGATGGACCGCAAGGAGGCGATGTCAGTGACGACAGCAGCCAGGGCTCATGGGTGGACGACAAGAGCCCTATGCTCAAGACCCGCCTTGTTGCCAACATCGAGAAGGCCAGGGTCGTCATGGGCAGACTTGAGGAAATATTCACGCAGAATCCTGGTCTGCAGTCCACGCAGGTCATGAAGCAGCTGCTCGACTGCTACAAGGAGTGCAGGTGCGTGTAGAACTTGTCCACGCACAACCTCCTACAGTCCACGCAGGACATGAAGCAGCTGACATGACGCTCGCATTTTGTGGCTGCCGCTGCTACCTGTTACAGTTTTCTTGTCATTTGTTAAATGTATTTTTCATCTGTAGCTCCTGTGATTACATCAAATATCTCTATTAGTCACTGTCTTTCACTATTCAGGTAAATCTAACTATAATGAACTGCGGAGTATGGATATATTTATAAATGAGCCGGCACCGAAGTTCAAACTAGTAGTGTAGAAGTTGTTGACGTTCCCCGAGTCCCGGTCACGCCAGGAAACCCGCGCTGCGCAAGAAACAGACACCCGAGCGGGGCTCGGACCAAAGCTTTGCGACGGTTGTTATGCCGCTGCAGATCCGGACACTAAAGCAGAAGATGCTTGACGGTGTTGGGCAGTGTATGACATTGGCCCTGGGGGCACAGGTCTAAGTGAGTGCTGTCCAGGCGGTGTTTGTAGGAGTATAGTGAGGGATGGTGACCACAGCGGAGTCTGTTGAGGTGCACCCTGTCTGCACATTTTAACTGCTGTTCTGTCTGGCTGATGTCTGGCGGTACCGTATGTCATCTATGATATTGTTGATTGGTGGATTCGAGAGTGCGTTCCGGGTTAGGTGTGTGTGCATATGTTTGATGAAGTTGGCTGGGTCTGTGGGCGGGTGTAAGGTGTTGGTTTTGTGAGATTGTAGTTGTATGGAGTGTTAGATATTTGTCTGGGTGTAAGGGGTAACTGCTTAAAGTGATGGCAGGGGTTGAGGAGGTTGCAGAGTGCTGATGAAAGGAATTAGGTGCCTAATCTAAATGTTCTTTCAGAAGAAGGACTTTAGTTTCTGCGTGGACGTGGTTGGATGGTGTGGTTTGGGTGCTGCCAAGTGCGATTCTGAGTGTTATGTTTTGTATGGTTTGTAAGTGGTTGTGAAGTGTAGGTGAAATTATGGGTGCCAAGGCTGGACTTGCCTAGTCCAGCATTGAGCGTATGTATTGTTTGTACACTAGTGTGAGGGTTTCTTTGTTCTGTCCGAATATTGTACCTGTGAGGGCTCTGAGTGTTTGGGTCTGCATTTTGTAGGGTTTTCTGCATTTTTTTAGGTCTGCATTTTATTTTGATGTTCTGTATGTGTGTCCCGAAAGACTCTGGGTTTCATGTGTGTGTGGTCTGATGGTGTTGTTTAGTGTGATTGTGGGTCTGTGTTGGTGCTCCTTTGTGTGGCTTGTTAGTAGTGTGCTTTTTGATTTAGTGGGGGCTACTTTGAGTCTGTTGCGTGCTAGCCAGCCCTCTAGTTGTGTGATTTAAGGTTGTACTTGTGTGGAGCATGTGTTTTCATTGTTGTGTGTTGATGTAATTGTGATGTCGTCGGCGAAGGATGAAATGTGAATGTTGTCTGGTGGGGCTGGAATGTCGTGCATGTAAAGGTTGAAAAGTGTTGGTGAGAGGACTGATCCTAGCAGAAATCAGTTCGGTATGTTCTTTGTGACTTGCCATTGTGTACGAATGACGGTCTGCCTGTTAAGTAGTCAGCAAGACAGCGTCTGGTGTTGTTATGTAGCGTTGCTTTGTAGATTTTGTCTGTGAGTAGGACAAAATTGTGACTGATGTTGGCATAATATAGGTGACTGATTCTGGCATAATGTAGATGACTGATATTGGCATAAAGATTCATTAATATGTTGGATTGTTGTTTTCGTGAAGGGTTCTTATCCGAGGTGGTAATAGCTGAGTGAGATGGGATGAGGCCAGTGTAATAGTCTCTTCTTCTTGCCTGCCACCCACCTCGTGGGAGTAACAAATGAAATATCGCGGCCATGCCGACATTATTGCGACATAAACAATTCCTGTCATGCCAGTTTTAATGTTGTTAGGCCACTGTTGGAGTTAGTGAGGCTGCGGTTTGTTCTATATAGTTTGGAGGAGTCAGCTTTGTGGTTGATTGTCACCACAAACTCTTCCCAGCGCTGCTTCTGTTTATTCCTTATTGAGACATCCCATTTAGTTCATGGATGTGGTCTATAGTTACCTGTGAGTATAGTGTTGGTGTGCGTCGTAAGTTGTTGCGTGTTCAAATGAGACGGGAGATATCAGGTGTGAAATTAGGGTTATAGTTTTCCTGTTGCACTTGTGGACATATTTCTTGTCTGCCTCGGTGATGACGGTGCTGAAGTGGGTGAGGGTGTGATCATTGTTGGTGATGGGTTGTGTGTTCAGCTTCCGGAAGTGGGCCTCCGTTTCCCTGGTGAAGTCTTCCCACGAGCTTCTCTTGTAATTGTGAATAGTTTGCGAAGTGCGCATTTGGTGTCGCTGGTGGAAAGCAGTGTGATGATAATTGGTCAGAGGTCGGATGAGAGGTCTGTTTCCGCTCTACATGAAATCCTGTGTAAGAGTGATGGTGTGCAGAAGGTGATGTCTGGGGAGGTGGGTTTACATAGGGCTTGATGTGGTATGCGAGTGGGATTTGCGGCGCGGATGTGTCGACCTATTGGAGGCACAACGAGCAGAACCAGTTGCTGGTAAGGTGACTAATGTTGGAAGCCAGGTACACTTGAAGTGGAACCAGCATCTGCAATTGTTGCACAAGACACCCACCACGCGTATAACATCTCCCACCCGCGAGAGAAAATGTTATACGCGTGATGCAAGTGGGGCCCGAGTTTGGCTCGATGTCACCACCGAGCAGGAGGAGAAAGTACAGGGACCTGGCTGCTGGGGCTCCAGGTCCCCCATCGTAAATAAACGTTGGTCCAAGCCCACCGGGTAGCGCTTCCCAGGACGCAGCAGTCTGGGGAGCCATCTCCCCACGGCTCCCCAGTGAGGTTAAAGTGGGGGCAATTTGGCCCTCCCAGAAGGATCTAGCCACAATGCAGACACGCTCCCAATGGCGAGAGTGAAGAAGTGGAGAAGTTGAAAGCTTTGGTTGAAATTTCCGGTGTCCATAAAGAATTAAAAAGTGAAAGTAATCTTATTTAATATATCAAATTGTGGGTTCTGTCGAGTGCTGATGCGTACTCGTTTCCTCGATCAATATGCTTAAGGCCAAAAAATTCATCAACAACTTCGTTTCTATGTATTATTACAGTTGTTGGGTCTCAGATTGTTAATTTATTTCTTACAGGTACATGGACAAACTCATGTCGACGCGCTTCTTCCACGAGAGCAACTTCGCGGGTCTCATTGAGAAAGTCCGCGAGCGCGGATGCCTTTCCACTAACCAGAAAATGGCGGAGCAAGTCCAGAGACTGTTTAATGGCTCTCCCTACAACGCTGACCGTTCTAAGTTATCGAAAAATAAACCAGTTTCTGGGGGGGCTATCGTGGATAACAGTACGCATGAATCGACCATTTCAACTGAAACAGCTGTCTCAGATGTCTCTTGTATTAACCCAAAGAATATCGCCACCGATTTGCCAGTAGAGATCACGGAAACTACGGTGAAGACAGCTTCAGCCAAGAAAGATCGACCAAAAGATGGCAACGTGCGAGAAGATTGTAACACGTCAGGCCGGACTTCCAGCAAGAGCAGTTCTAGATCGATTGGAGGTAGCGGAGCTCTACTGAAGCGCCTGAGCGATTCTGATATGCTTATCCACCACCACGCTGGTCTCGAGAACAAGAGTAAACGGCCTGTGACGTCCCACATCAAGGACTCGAAAAGTTGCAATGACATCAAAAACTCGTCCATCAAAACACCAAAGGAAGGAAACGAGAACGTTTCAACTGAGGAGGTCTCAATCAAAGGTGACGGCTTACCGCCGTCTGAAGAAGCCCACGGCGCTGACGCGTCTTCCATCTGTACCGTGCTTTGTTCAATGATGAAAGTCCAGCTCCTCAAGACCTACGAAGAAGTGGTTTCGCGATACGGAGGTCATTTCGATATGAGCAACATCCAGTCGGAGTTGGTAAGAGTTTGTGTTTCTATCTCGTGGGTAAATTTCCCTTGCATCGATGTTTCATCAGTGACACAGCATTGATACAGCTCTACACAATAGAAGCGAATAACGTGACCATTACCAATGTTAACATTTTAACTTAAACACTTTCACTGAGTTAAAATTGTCATTCTTACTTCAAGTCCAGCCTGGTAATTTTTATACATTTTGTCTGAACCTGGCGAATTCCAATATGTTAAATTTTTGGCTTTGCAAGTGTGATTTTATTAATTAGATTCGGAAACTACTATAGTTTATAGAGCCGACAGAGTAGCATTTACGTTTATCTGTTAAATGATATAATTTATATAGTTGACAGATAATTTCGTGTATTTTCAGTTTTAGCCTCAAAGTTATTCTTCTGTGACGTTTTTTCTTCAGTTTATTTGGAACTTGTAAAGTGTTGAACCTGTGAAATCTAATTTCTTCCGATTTTCAGAAACAAGAAGCGGGTCCTGAGGAAACACTGTCTATTGACCAGAAGGAGCTCATAGCGAGCTGTGTGGAGGCCATCAGAGTGGAGCTGCTGCGACCTCATGATGAAGCTGATATAACTGAGAGAAATTTGTCCATCGCCGAAACTTTACCGAATTTAGGTATTTTATCCACTAAAATTTCGCTTAGCACTGTGAGCTCAGCGAAATCTCAGAGTACCATACCGTGTGATGCCTTAGAAACCAAAGAAAAGAGCGGCTTGGTCGATCATATTTCTTCCGACTTGCCCTCGAACTCAGATTGCGGTAGTTTTACTCTATTGGAAACCGCGCCTGACACGCACAAGTTCAAACTGACTATGCTACAGCCAAGCCAGCCAAGCCTTTTCTACAAAACTGTTAAAAATGAGATACGCTTACTGCAATCTTCTCTGCCGGGTGGCATCTGGGTTCGTGGATACCAAGATCGCATGGATCTCTATTCAGTCATGATACGAGGACCTGCCAAAACACCGTACCAAGACGGTCTATTCTTCTTCGACTTTCAGCTTTCGGCTGACTATCCTCATGCTCCTCCTCTATGCAATTACGTCCCGTATTGCTCCGACCGCCTTAATCCTAACTTGTATGAAGATGGCAAGGTCTGCATCTCCTTACTAGGCACGTGGAGTGGCAAGGGAACCGAAGTATGGACACACAGAAGCAATTTGCTTCAAGTTATCGTTTCAATTCAGGGTCTTATTTTAGTGAGCGAACCTTATTTTAATGAAGCCGGATATGAACGCCAGAAAGGCAGTCAACAAGGCCACGAAAATAGTCGCATGTACAACGAAATGGTCCTCCTCAAGCTCATCCAAGCCACTGCACGCATGCTTCAAAATCCTCCGTCCGTCTTCAAAGAAGAAATCTTGGAGCATTTTAACGCAAATGCTGGTAACCTCATCAGCCGCTTGGAACGCTGGTTGAATGTGTCGGAAGGGCACAACGCTGCCCATCCTTTATCTCCCACGACTCCCAATACGTACCGCAGCATCGTCACTGACAAGGAACAGCAAGCAGTGCTACCGGAATTCCCTCTTATCCCTGCTTCAAAAGGCTTCTGTCTAACCCTGCGCACCACGCTGCCGCAAGTCAAGGCCATTTTCGACAAGGTTTTGGCCGAGGGATGGAATGCTGTGTCTTCTCGCCCGACCAACGACGTTTCATCATGTGAGATAAAAGCTGAAACCGCAGATGATACCAAAGATTGCAGGACCACAGGAGCCATCCGTAAAACAAAACTGCGTCGTAGCTCTGCTTGCAGTGATGGTGAAATACCAAATTGTGGTTCGTCATCTCCTGAAATGTGTCCTTACGTAGAAACACCCGCTTTTGCTGCTGGTTCGTCCGTTGAATCTGATAATCCGTCCGCATTGTCTGCTCATCCGTCCCTAACGTCCGTTAATCCATCTGTAGAGTCAGCTGATCCATTGGTGGACTGTACTGATCTCTCTATAGAGTCTAATGACGTTTCCAGTGAATTGACTGATAAAAATTGCTGTGGAGGAGCTTCAGTGACTGATAATGTATCGCACAACAGCAGCGACAGCGGGATTGGCGGCAGCGACAGCGCAAGCCTTCCTGTTAATGATACGAACTCTTCGTCAAAGCTAGAGCAAGGCACATTATTTATCAAGTCTAACAGTTCCTTCTGTAAAAGTTCATAGCTATTGTCTTCCGTTAGAATTTTGGAATATATTCGTTGTAAAGTTGATCGTTATTTATCTTGAGCTTTTTCAATCTTAACATTATTGGGTTACGCTCTTTGAATTTTTTGTGATGTTCTGGCTGACGCGTAATGATATAGTTCCCTTATTTATTTGTGTTTTTCAAGTGTAGATTTACTTCTTTTGCCTTGGTAGTCATCTAATCAGTTAAACCTAGACTGTTTCTCTCAATTGCGTGTGTTACTACGCTAGAGTTCTCACTTAGAAGCCATACCATAACTTCTACGTATAATAAGCATTGCTCAATGGCTGTTGATGCTTCAGTTGCGTTCCAGTCACTTGTTCAGCTGTTTGCTCGTATGAGCGTCGCCATGACCGAACTCGCCTCGGGTCAACACCTCTGGACTGTACCTATTTTTTCAAGAAACCTTCCGATCACGAATACCTAATTCATCTATCGTTCATTCCTAAATCCAAATGTGACAAAAATGAAGGGTGTACGTATTAGTGATGAATAAAAATGATTTTAACTGTTCCATAAACTCGAGAATGTTATCGAGGTAACATTAGGCGTAGGTGTTGACTCGTATTGCTTCAAGCCTTACATCAATTTCATGTTCGACCTCCATGATCTTCTCTCGTAGAGTTATGAATGTTATTCTTCGCCTGATGTTGAGTGACGCCGTCTCTTACAGACGCGATCTGTTCACCTGAAGGAAAATAATGTAGCATGGTTCCTATTCAATTTTTCCTCTTGTTCACTTTTTAAGCAAATTCCATGTTTTATCATATATTTCAACATCTGTTTCTTGTGCATTTGGACTTTATTTTTCATCGATCATTTTACTGCATGGAGTAATTAACACTGAGTCGAAGATATATTTTCTGTAATACCTCGTTCTATGGTGCGCAAGTAGCAAAGAGGAAATCTCTCGCAGACCATCAGTTATTCACGCGTGCAACTGTGGAAGGAGAGTTTGTAAGTAGAACTAATTAAAACTTAAATGAAAGAAAGAACGCAGCAGTTGAAAATACACTCCCATTTTTGTAACCGGGTGTTTCTTCTTTATGTGTACCGTATATCGACATGCTTTAAAATACTATGCTGAATGGAAATAACTACCTGTTCGAGTATAGATAATTCCTTTCCGTTTGTTGCGGTTATCACATGACTAATTTTTTTTTAAGATGTTAAAATCAGAAAAGGTCGCAAGGATGATAATCCGAATGCGGTCCAACGTTCACACGGCTGTTGGAGACACATGTTGAAATTCCTTTGTAACTATTTATGTATTTCACTATTTATGCAGTGAAATCTAAAATAAATACTTTCACTGAGGTATTTCAGGTATCAAATGGCTTGTATGCAAAGCATTTTCAAACAGAAGGAATTGTGATAGTTTTAAAAACGGATTTTGAGTAGTTTAAAAACGGATTTTGAGTAGTCTCTTTACCGTGCTTTCCAAATGAGTTTTTTTTTCAAGCATTTAGTGGAAAAATGAGTTGTTTACTGTCAAACGATACGAGACAGATTATTGTTCAGAACTTCGCATGTTAAATGCCATCCAAAGTATCCATCTATGCCAAATGTTGGAAAATTGTATTTCTGGGCTGCCGGAATGCAAGACCCGCGAGTCATTGATGTCTGTTACTTTTTATTAGCACTGATAGTTGTGCGATTGGACTACTTCATACATGCATATAAAAGCTGGAACAAGCGACTGACCTCACTAATATAATTTTTTTATCATTTCGTTGTTTGCGGCTAATATTTTAAACCAGCGTTGCTTGGTAAAAAATCTGTAAAATTAGCAAGCTTATTAAAATTTAAATATCATCTTTTCATTTTTTGCGGCTAATATTTTAAACCAGCGTTGCTTCGTAATCAGCTTAGTAAAATTTCTAAAGTTCTGTCATTTTTGAGGCCTCGAAATGTGTCGCTTAAAGGTTGATTAGCATGAATTATTAAGTGTGTGATTTTTTTTATCTTTCAATGTGAGGAGCAGTCCAAATTTGTAGAAAACACGATAGCATTATTGGTTTTGTCCATGACGTTTCGATAACCTTAGCAATGTAAGCCCAGCTCTTGCCGAACAAGTGCAAATGTGCGTTGATTCCTTCCAAGCAAATATTTCAATTTTATTGCCTATGCAGTCAAATCGAGTTTTCTTAACACCTAAATTCTTCGTGCAATACTTAGAAGCATTGTGCGATTTACTGTTAAGTGAGCTAGATAACGATTTCTCTGCAACTACCTCGACGAGTATTCCAAGATATCCATTTTACTTTACGGTATTAGGGGTTCTCTTAGTGGAATTCCAATGTATACCCCGAAAGCCGCCGAGGAATTTTTTCCGCATCATTATCCCCAGTTAACTCCTGTCTACATCCGGGAAACCTGCCTTTTTTAGAGGAAATGCGAACCTCATTTCTTTGATAGATTTGAGGACCCAAGTCTTGATCCAGCATCATTTTATCGGCAGTTTTTGTTAGCTCTTGGCCGAGATTTAACAATTTACTTTTTGAAATAAATTAAAGGACATACTTGCTAATCAAAAATAGCATGACAGCTTCCACAATGAGCAACTGCCAGACAAGGGAACAAAATTGCTAGACATGTTCCGATTTTGCTTCCTATTTACTTAATGAATGTAAGAATTGCGACCCAATTGATGAGAGGTTACCTTACTCAGCAGAATGTCAAAGTCGCCAGAACAAAGAAATATGAGTATGCATAATTTGTTTCACCTGCAATACTCATTGACGGCGAATAATTGAAAAACTAGAAAATAAACTCACTCTTCATTATAATCTAATAACGATAAACGAATGGTATGTCGATTCTGCATAATTACCGTGAAATCGTGCGATGTCAATTTTCAACGAAGGTTACATGTAACTTATAAGAAAAAATTAAGTGCAGTTAATCTACCAGATAAATGGAGGAGACACTTCAGTGTGGAATTGCTTATCGTTGTTCTTGTAACATTCATGATGGAATATGCCCACGCAATAAGAATGTAAAACATTGCCTAGGTAAGCATCATGTGCCATTACCATTATATTAGAGAAGTGTGCTCTAGTACAAGCATTAGAACAAGCTTAATCATTTCAATCACGTTCGCAGAAGAGTCACGTAGGTCATGTTTTTCACTTCAGGAATGAATTTTTTATTCTACTCCAACAAAAAACGCATCTTAATTAATGAATGCAAATCACTGTAAAGCCCACTACTCAAATCAATATGCGCTTCAAGCTTTAAATTTGAAAAAATTTATTTCAAGTGATAAATACAAGTACAATAATACACTGTGATGGGTACAAACGATACAATATCGGTGATCGAAATAAACCTAATTTCATCAAAACATTCACACTTTACAAATATGATCAATCGCAGTGATTCACTTCCTCTTTGTTTATCCGCAATGAACATAATTTGAATCTATACATTCTATTTGTTGGGTAATAAGCGAGCTATCATCTACACATCTATTAAAGAAGGACACGTGTTGATCAGAAACACTCACATTTCGACAAATTAATAAGTAAAAGAGGATTGTTGTTCCATCAAGCGTTATACATGCAATGAACTTGCCATGAATAAATACAATCACGTTCATGAAATACAATATAGTGGGAGCCTGAACATTAAAATCAGTACACTTGTGAACGAAACTTTATATTCCCTAGCATTGTATTAAGTCAAGCTGGTTACTGAGTAATGGACAAAAAACGAGTTCATTAATAAATGTTTGGATCGTCGAATAAACACCATCCCTGGACCATTTATAAAAGTAATATTGGACAAATGTAAGCAAGACTCATGATCATAACTGATCAATAAAACCAGACCTGAATAAGTGGAAACGATGTGACTAGAGCAAAGTTTGTTAATCGCGCATCACTCGTGCCTGAAAAAATATTCAGCAAAACCATCCTATTTGCAGTAAATTAGCAATACCTCATTTCCCGACAAAAAGTTTTTCGCACGATTCTCTTTTTTTCAATAAGATATATAATTTAATTTATTTGAATTATTCCTCAAAAGCCTATTATGATTATAGCGATACATATAAGTATTAGACGAACCTTCTAATTGCTTGGAAATCGATTTTATTTGACATCAAACTGCCGAGCAAAATGAGTACGTTTTCTTCCATCTCATAACAAAAATAAAGTTTTTTGTAGAATATATTTAAATTCATCTTCCAATACATACATGGTAATAGTTTTCAGCAGAAATAAATGTCATTATAGTTCAATCAAAACAATATATACATGCATTAAAATTTCCCAAATCAACACAAAATGTAGAGCAAGTCGGCCAAAAGGACTATTGCTGTAACACCTTTCAAATCCAAAGCTATTTTTATTACATAAAAATTACAGGATTTTGATGAAAAATGAGTTTAAAAAAAGAAATGCTTACAGATTTGAACACAAGGGCCAGTGATAGAATACTAAAAAAATCTAAGCTTTACTCATCTCTGTAACCATGAGAAGAAAACATCACAAATGAAGGAGTGACAAACTATTGACAGTTCGTAACTAAAGTTTCAGTTCAAGAATTTCATCGCCGAGAAGTTCCACCAAACCCTGAAGCGGTCCTGGTGCCAGATCCTCCACCAAAACCTGATCCTCCACCTCCCCAGCCACCACCCCCTGTATTAAACCCTCCACCACCACCACCTCCAAACCAGCCTCTGTTGTAACCCCTATTGTAATGGCCACCTCCTTGGCGGTTACCCCCTAGCATGTACCCAAGAAGACCTCCAGCAGCGGCTCCTGTCCAGAAACCTCCTCCTCCTCCACCACCTCCTGCGTTCCTCCTAGCGTGGCAAGAGGCGTCATCGTAACCTTGGTAGTGACCACCAGCACCTCCAGTTCCCCCCAAACCACCTCCACCACCAAGGTTCCACCCATAACCTCCTCCCCCACCAGCAGGGTAGTCATCATTGGTGGTAGAGTCCGAGCGATCACCAACAGTGCCCCTCGGAGGGCTGATGCAGGTCTTGTAGAAGGCCCAGGCCATGAGTCCCATAGCACAGTAAGCAATCAAGTCAGCAAAGCCACTTGTGAAGCTGCGCGACTGAGCAGTCTTGGTTCCCCCATAGAGGTCATCTTTCCAGCCATAAGACCCTCCACCAGCTGAATGTTCGTTCGGCCCATACCCATAGTCATGTCCTTGCTTACTACCGTCTCTGGTGTAGTCCAGACTATATCGCAGGCCACAAGACCCCGCAAGGATATAAGGATCTTCTGGATAGTCATAGCCTTCACATGATACGTCTATGTGGCCAAACCTGCACAGAAAGACAACTATATTCAGATTATGCTTACCATCAAATATTGTCTCAATTGTGTACACAGTTGTTTTCTCTTCAATTGTTGAGATTTATCACAATATTCACAAAATGAGCACACATTACCAACTTGTATGGCTGCTGATCTTTAACAGAAAATAATTGTTAAAATCTCATCACTTTATAGGAAAGAGGATGTTCTACTCACCCAATATAATGTCAAACTATTGAAGCAGACTAAAAATAACTATCCAGAGTCTGAACCACTTTTAATAGTTATTGTTAACACGTTTTTAAAACGTTTTTCTTAGCTTAGCTTCGCGTTTGTTTGTTTGTTTGTTTATTTGTTTGTTTGTTTGTTTGTTTGTTGTTAACATTGACAACGAAAATTAGCCCACTTCTGATTGCTCTAGAGATCTGAAATTCGGCATGCAGGCTATTTTCGCCTAACAATTTCAGATACAATCATAAAAACTAGCAATTAGAGACCTAAATTAGCTTAATTGAGTAAAGTATATATATATAGTATATATATAGCTGTCTCTTATACACATCTAGATGTGTATAAGAGACAGGTGTTATGTAGCCTCAGTATTAGGCCTTTAATGCCCATTGACAAAATTTTCCTATGTCAAATAGTTTTTGAGTTGTGGGGGTTTTTGTTAAAAAACGAAAAGTGGTCTAAGTTACCCCGCCGGTCTAAGTTACCCCATTTTACGGTATATACCGTACGTGACATTTGCAACTTCAACTGTGAGTCCTATGCCAAAATATTATTGAACTAAGTACACATTCTGAAGGAGCATAGGCAAATGGGCATTTTGTGCCACGACATAGCATACAATTATTGCATCATATGCCCAATTATTGCTGTCTTCTATAGTATGAATTAACCAGAAAAAATCTATGGTACTTATTTTGCCCTTTTCCAAGTGCAAAAAAAAAACTTATCTTTTGTTTCATGAACAAAATTAGAATTTACACCCACAGTAAGCATATATTTTACATATTATATGGTAATAGCATTCATTAATCTCAAGTGGAGATAGTTGCTAAATTTTCTATTCTAATGATAAATTTTACATTTGGTGGCAGAAAAGTTAATCTTTTAATGTATTCAAAATACTTAGAGCATGATAACTAATGCCAATGTGAATTTAGGCCCAATTTTTATAGGTATATTTCAATATTGGCACAGATATTATTTTTTCTTTTCTAAATTTGTCATGACTTACTGAAGCCCTCAAGGCTTCGCCTTAGTTAAGTTAATAAGTTTTCATCATTTTTCTGTCACATATAATACACAAACTACTTCCCTGGTTACTACATAAATTCATTTTCCAATCCACAAACATTAACCAAGCCACTGAGCATCTAGACAGAAATTTTTTAATAGCCCTTACACGTTTGTACATAGTTCAAAGCATAGACTTTTTAGCTGCACAAAAAATCATTCTATAGTTCTGATACAGACACGCTGTTCAAAGTAAATATAAATGATCTACACCATAATAGTTGCATGATTCAGGTCTTACCTGACATTGCCATCCATATCAGTTTTACACTCCCACTGCACATCAATGCCATCAAAGCCTTTGTTTGTGCACTGCACAACACGAGGCTTGAAGGTGCTGCAGGGTGCACTTCCTCCTGCACAATTAAATCCATCTTTAACATTAAATTTCAACTACAGATCTTGCAGATTTTTTAATGGGTGACTGAGATAGTATTTCAAATAGTCTTGTGCTCAAAAGGGACTATTTACAAATTTATTTTATGTGTAACCTACCACAACAATGCTTTCCATCTAAAATGTAAACTGAATAAAGTTACGTATTAGTAATATTAACAGAATATCAATGGTGCCAACACCATTGGGTTGTTGGTACTTGATAACTGCTTTCAATTTTGTAGCTCCTATTGAGGGAAAACTAGGACACCTGATCCTGAAGACATCTTTAAGATGTAACTTAGTAAAGTTTATCATAGAGAGAGCTATTGCCTATTCTTGCTGTTTATGTACAAAACAGATGAATGAATACATTTAGGATTTGAGAGAACTCAAACAGGAATCTTTAATTGAGTTAAATTTCATCATCACCAGAAGATATTTGGGGTCAGGAAACTGAAAAAACAGCCTCATTTAATATATGTAGTAGGAATTTCATTGAATCATGCCATTCTTATCATAAAAGGAGTCTATCAATGAATTCTTGGGCAATTTTGAATGATTTTCAGTAAATATTAATATGACACTGGACAGGCAAAATAAACACTTGTCTGACAGATTCATCATGTGAAGTTTGAATAATTGAGCAAAGCATGATCACACCTTATTAATGATATTATATGATTTGCCTTGCAATGAAATGACACGCAATGTAATTGCAAAAAGCAATTATTAAAATATTTAGCCAATCCTTGCCTGTTACACACTCCAACTGAGGAACTGCAGCTGATCGACGTCCATTGGTCATTTTGCCAGCATAAAGAGTAAGTGCCTGAAAAAAATCATTAAATATATTTTTTAAATTCTTCACAAACAGGTTCTCAGACCTAAAATCTTCTAGGACTGGGAGATTTGAAGTGCTAAAATTTCAGTAAAAACTTGCTTCTTTCTAAACTTGCTACAGGATTTTTAATCAAAACAAAATACATTAATCATAATTATTTAGAGCTATAAAATTTTAAATGTAGTAGCTAGGTAAGTCATATTTACATAATTTTGTAGCCACATTAATTAATTAACACTTAACTGCTTAGAGCTTACCTGCACATCTTTTAGCAGAACTTTAGTGACAGAACTTTCTCCTAACCAAGCATCAACTGAATTGAACAAAAATAAAGGTAGACAAACCAGCACCACTACCAGTGGTTTGGATTTCATGCTGATTGCTGGTAGTCACTAATTTACAATGCTATACCTCTGATTTACTCAGCAATTCTTTATTCCGATTTAAAATAAGATAACTAATTCTCAATGTCATATACTTTTTCGTCAAAACACCACTTGACTAGGTAGTATGCAAATGCACTTGGGCTCAGTTGGCTGAAATTAGATGGATATAATGCTTGATTTTTTTTCGTTAAAAACATATAGGATTATAACTCAAATCTTGAATCGATTGAATAAACTGCAATTTTGCGTAATAACTACGGCAGTAACTACGTACTAATTACTATGCTTCAGATGACAGACGTCATAGGCTTCGATGTTCAATGCTCAATCCAATAATTTCTGCTTCGCACTGAAAGTTGGACGGAGGCATGGTATGACTCCCCGCTTCAGAGTCTCTAGCACACGTAATTTATATGAACATCCTAGTAAGATGACGCAACTTCACTTAAGTGTCGTATTGTGACCTTTTTTAAAATTAAGTTCAATATATTTTACCTTCAATTCGAAGCTTGGTTTTGATGAAGTGAGTAATTATCATTTTTTAGGTCATTTATTTCATGGCTGAATTAATTATTCATTTCCAGTAAATGGTCTAATGATGATAAATTTTGTAACAGAACTATGCTATCTGAAACCTCACCTCAGATGCGGTGAACGTAAAATTACGTAATTTAACGATGCCCGGAAGTCATATTCGATCCGCGACCTGGTGGTGCACGGCAGGTAGCGGTCAAGGCCGGAAGAGGACAAAGCCGAGTGGTGCACGGCTGATTGGTGTAGGTCCGGAGATATCCAAGGCGTTCGATTCAGGGCTTATTGGTGCACAAAATTGGTGGTGCTCGGCTGCGCTCCCTTATTTTCCCATGCCATTCACTATTTTGCCTTGATATTCCCACAGAATATACGGCAAACTAGTTCATTGTTGAGTTCTGGCAGTGATCGAGGACGCACGTAGTGTTTGCGGGTCCCAACTTTCTCACTTCTGACTATGCCGGTTTGACTTATCTCGCGAATTTTGTACCGAAACGATTTCAGTGAAAGGTTCAATGTTAGTGCAGTTCAATCAAAATTGTGCGAATAGTGAGAAAAACGGCTAGTACAAGTGTTTTATTCCCGACAAATTCTAGATTCAGAGCCGACATCACTATGTTATGTTATGTTATGTTATGATGAGACATAAATTATCGTTTAGTTAAGTCTTACTTTTTCTAAACATAATTTTTGTAATTGACCTCCAATCTTTTAAATGATTCAAACTAAGTGAATCTAGAATTTTGTCACTCATTCACGTCGATGGATGCATGCGAATTGTTCATAAAGAGTGGTATGACAGCAGGAATATAATAATAAACTGACTCATCCTGTTTATTACTGAGTTCGAAACTGAGAAAATAATTATAAATTGATTAAGCTTATTAAGCTTATAATCATTGTTTAAGTGTTAAAGCTTAAGTGTTTAAGCTTATGAAACTTATAATCATTATATAATCATATAATTGATTAAGCTTATAATCATCATTGTATTGTGATGTTTTGCTCCCTGCAATAATAAATATGCCTGCTTTTTGTCTCGTTCAAAATAAGATCTGAAAATATGATTAATCATATTAAAATATAGTGAGATGATAGTTAAGTAGCCAGAGGCAATCCTATAGATAACTGCCATTAGCATCTGTGCGAGTAATGTATGATTTTTTTAAACTATTCAACTTAAATTCAAAGTAGTAATGATTATGTTTTCGTCCGATCAGCATTATTAAATGAATCTGTTCTGTGCATGTATGTAACTTGCAGAGGTGGGCAGCAGCGCGCTACATTTTCAGCAGCGGTAGCGATAGCGGCGCTACATTTAAGGCAATGTAGCGGTAGCGCCCGCTACATATTTAAGTAGCAATACGAGGTTTTGCCGCTACAACGCTACCGCTACATTTATAGATAAAGCCTTTAGATTTTACTTAATAGTATTAAATATTATTTAAAAACCAGCATGATACATACCGTACATAATATAAATTACAGAATAAAACTGTACGAAAGATTTCGGTGTAATGTTGTCAACCTCAGCCTGTTACTAGTGTCAACATGTTAATTGTTGCTTGTTAAGTTGTTACCAGTTACCACTTACAGGTATTTTTCATGTTTCAGTTTGCTTACAGTTATTTTTATGTTTCACCTTCCCTTCATGGATGTCTACTCTAATCTACTAATCTCAAAAATAATCCACATATATATACAAATAAAAGACCGGTTTTTTTATATGGATATGTGGATAATTTTTGAGATTGATAGATCAAAGTAGACATCCATGTAGGGAAGGTAAAACATAAAAATAACTGTAACTTTTATTTACCGTATCTAACCCGTACTAGTTCGGTTAGGTTAATTGCAATAAAGTTGCATTGATATGTTTTGAAAATGTTTTATTATCATTAAATGTTTATGAGTAATTCCCAATAGCAGAACAATAAACATTTAGAGATTTCCCATAAATTTTGCCACTGTAGCGGCTAATGTAGCGGCGCTACATTTTACTGTAGCGGTAGCGGTATCGCTCGCTACAATCTAGTGGGTGTAGCGGTAGCGCCCGCTACATTTAGAGCATGTAGCGGTAGCGGCCGCTACATTTTAAAGCGCTGCTCAGCTCTGGTAACTTGGCAGATGTTTTGTCGATGCAACTCCTCTTGCGGCCTCCCTCTAATTTCAAGATTTAATAAATAAGACTGAAATCAACTCTGTTTGTTTTGAACATCTTGCTGATATCTTAGAGAATTTAGTCATTCAAGTAAACCCTTTATTCATGGTGAACCTCTGGAACTAAACCTAGTGAGATCCCAAAAGCCGGGGTTCCGTAAATGACCGGGGTTCCGTTTGGTCGTACAACGACCAAATCGTAGTTTTACAACGCCGTAGCTTTGCAACGCCAATATGCCGTAGCTTTACAACGACCAAACTGATCAGACGAGCCCTATAAAGAGTATCTGCTGAATAGTTTTGGAGAAGAGACCGAGAAGAGACGTGATCGATATTTTCACTCACGTATGTCCGTGGGGCTTGCGGTAAGGACCGGCCGTAAATGGAGCTATGGGCTACAGCGGCATGGAAATGGGGGGGGGGTATCAACATGGAACTCTGCAAAGAACGCAGCAGAAGAATCGTGACGTAATATCAGTCTTTTTCTCTTATTAGGTCGTGTATGCATGGAATGTTTTATCATGCAGCGTCGTAACTGCTCCCGCCGCGGACGTATATATATAGGTCGATGTAACGCAGGCTCGTAAAATTCTGAGAGTACCGACCGGCAGGCCTTTTCTGTCCAGTGCGTCCGCAAGCTAACCATCATTGCTCCATTGGACTGCTTCATCTACCATTTATGCAACCAAATACAATAGCAAGCAGCCTAGAAGAAACCAATGCAGGTGAACGTGCCAAGATGCCTCCTATACCGAGAGCACCAAGGAAATATCACGAGCTTTAAACCACCAATTAAAGTAGCGAATACTTTTAGCCGAGGGTGTAATGACCTTCCAAAACTAAAAGTCGCATCTAAGTATCACTTCATATACATACCAGAGCCTGCCTGACCTGTACCCATCTTACAATGTACTGCGGCAGGCAGATCATCATAGCTCTCCTGAGGTATTGTGCGAAACTTTGAAGGCACCACCAGGTCTCGGATCGAATATGCCGTAGCTTTATCCTCTGTAGCCGTCCTTGACCTACTGCAAATAAGAACTAATTTAGAATTAAAAGAAAAGATGTGGCAGTCCTTTACATATTACAAAAATATGCATGCGAAATTATGGAAATGTTAATTAACAGAGTCTTTGGTTTGGTTTCAGTTTGAGCAACGGCCAGTTGTCCTTTCGACAGCTGTGGTTGTTGCTCAGGGGCTGATTAATTCGATGCTGTGTAATAGACAATGGCGGTTAGTTTGTGTAGAGTATCAATGCTGGAATATACTTTGTGCTTTGTTCGATTATTGTAAAATTATTTCAGGCGTTGCAGACGATGCTGGGCCATACGATTCCCGACTTCATTGCTGGCGCCAGTTACTGTTAACCAATGAATGGGAACAGAGGTAAAGACCCGTAACAGCCAGTCCGGGGGCCGTAGGAGTGTTTTGGCTGCTTTTCAAAATAAATTCCCTAATCACAAGGGAGAAAGCCACAGCTACGTTGACTTCGACTGCAGCGTGTCATTGAGCGAACTTTGCTAGCCCGGCTTAGGTATTCACGCAGAGCGCTGATGCCAGCTGTAGGAACAGTAAATGGCGGGTAACTATGGCATCGGCACGGCCGCCCTGTACTGGGCCCTGTCATCAGTCGCTTGCCGACTTGCGTCGCAGGTGCTTCAGACATTGGCAGCTCCTGCATGGTGCCCAGATACTAAAAGCATTCGTTGCACTAAAAGCTTCGGAAGAACGTTTGGCAATTACAATTAGGACATGACACAGACGATTGCCGAATGGATTTCTCAAACAAACTGCACTTATTACTGCTAATTGACAAAATTTTCCGTTAATACTCAAATTTCTAGAAATCTGATTATTGTAGGGCTTTCACATGTGTTATCTCACTGTTTTTTTTTTATTTTGGGCTTCTAAGGTAATTGGATTAAAGCCATTTAAAAATGAGTAACATTCATTTGTACCCCCATTAGATTTACAAGACACTGACGCAGTCTTGAAGCTTCACGATAAACAAAGGAAAAATACTTAAAAAAAAAAACTTAAAAAAACACGTTTTTCTTGTGGACTAAAAAGTAGAAAATAACTTATGACTCGCCCCAAAAAACGTGGGTCGGGCTGTACGTCCACCATCAAATTTCCAAAATTCGTGTGTTGTGTGCTTCTCGCTTTAATCATAAATCTGCCCGAAAACGTGCAACAAATTATTGATTATTGTATTGTCATCGGGAGCTGAGCTTCCCTAAAAGTTTCAGAGCGCTAGCTAGCGGGAAAGTTGGTAAAATATCGATTGCAAGATTTGATCATCACAGACGGACACGAAAGCGAGCTAAGAAAAACGTGGTAAAATAAAACATTGTAAGCAGTCTTAAGAACTTGATTTGCAAGTCTTGTATAGTTATTTGGATGTCATGATCTACACAATTTTTTAAGTAAAATACTGTACTCGATGTGCTTATAAATACAACGCACGAGCTGCTGCCACGGTGAAAATGACTTACATGTTTGCTAATGATAAATATATTAATTGTATGCAGAAAAATTTGTGTATTCTGCGTTTTAATTAAATATTAATTGATTAATTCCAGTTTATTGAATACTAAATGTGATGTTAGGGATTGTTGGCGAAGGTTTTGAGTGAACAGTTTCAAACTTTCAATCAAGATCACGGTGAAGATTGGCTGCTGCAATCACGTCTTCTCAATTACTAACGGGGGTCTATTATCTATGAACAGTTTTATGATCTATGATATATATTTTTATAAAAAGGCTTGTTCTGAAGTGCATTCAATCACGGCTATGGAAATGCAGAGAGTGGCTGAAGCGGTGAGTGAAAAATGAAGGATCGGCTGAAACGGTGAGTGAAAATTGAAGGATCGGCTGAAGCGGTGAGTGAAAAATGAAGGATCGACTGAAGCGGTGAGTGAAAAATGAAGGATCGGCTGAAACAGTGAGTGAAAAATGAAGGATCGGCTGCAGCGGTGAGTGAAAAATGAAGGATCGGCTGAAGCGGTGAGTGAAAAATGAAGGATCAGCTGAAGCGGTGAGTAAAAATGAAAGATCGGCTGAAGCAGTGAGTGAAAAATTAAGAATCGACTGAAGCGGTGAGTGAAAAATGAAGAATCGCTTGAAGCGGTGAGTAAAAATGAAGGATCGACTGAAGAGGCGAGTGAAAAATTAAGGATCGACTGAAGCGGTTAGTGAAAAATGAAGAATCGGCTGAAGCGGTGAGTGAAAAATGAAGTATCGGCTAAAGCCGTGAATAATAAATGAAGGATCGGCTGAAGCGGTGAGTGAAAAATTAAGAATCGACTGAAGCGGTGAGTGAAAAATGAAGGAATAGCTGAAGCGACGAGAGGAGTATGGAGCGGCAGCGATGTTGACACAGTTTAACCCTACAATTGGGCAATCGGTGCTACATGGAGAAAGTTTGTCACCTTGTGTCATTAGACCTATTTGAGGCGGCCTCAACTCCCTAAAATATTCTTGAGTCCCGCTGAATAATTTAATGTTGATTTATTTAAATTGTAATTATTATCTTGCAAAAAATGCCGATAAATTCAATATTATGTGGCCTGTTCATAAGTTAGAAAAATAATCACATAATCAGTCATTATTAACTTAAATGTGATCATATATCTTGAGGAGCTTAGCGTTAGGGTAACATGGGCAGCGAGCCCACTGCGGGTCACGGGCCCATAGCGGGTTTCTCGCTAAGTATGGCAGATATTGGTCCGTGTTCTCTACCGCCGGTAGACAGTTTCACTGGGATGAAGTGTACGTATTTACGTTTTGCTAAGTGTTTGCGTTATTAAGTTGTTTGTGAATAACTGTTTTAGCCCAGATAAAATTTTTTTGCTGCTAAAAAAAATTGTTTTCGATTACTGTAGTTGAAGCTTTTGAAATTAATGTTTCAAAGCTGTAAGCTTTTTTTAAACCAAGAGTATATATTTTTCAAATTAAGGATATGATTTTTTTTAGTTTTTAATAAATGAATGAATGTCATATTTTGTATTACATTTTTGTTTATTTTTAACTGTGAAGTGTTGTTTTATCATTTTTAAACGAAAAATATTCAATTGTGGTAAAGGGACCGAGGGTGGGTGCCTTGCCCCTAGGGTGGGGCAATTAATGACACTTTTTACAAAATAGTATATCATTAAAAATTGAATAACTCTATAGGCGTCTAATGCACATCATACATTCTGCATTAGTTGTACCTTTAAACAAAACAAAGAACCACCTCGTAGCAATTAAAATTTCATCAAATATTTAGTTTAAAAAGGGGGTGGGCCGCGCTGCCCAATGTTGCCCTACTATCCTTAAAACCAGGGGGTATTTCTCCCACCTGTCCTTAAAACTTAGTGACGCCCCTGTGTGGCAATATTTGGCCTCTATGACTCACTCATTTTCTTAAGTGTACTGTTCACTAATTTTATAACGTTGCACTCTACGCTAGTAGCGTGCGGAGGAGCGCCAATACCATGGAGTGCTCGGGCCCGAAGTAGAACGCACGCGATGTTTACATTGAACTACACGCTAACTTCTCACGCTTATACGAATATCAATATATCGAAACTAAGTTCGACATTTTTCAGCTCTCACAAATTTTTGCGATGCGTTAGTGTGGCTCTAATCTCAAATTTAAATCGTATGAAAATTTTTGCATGGATCACGATGAATGTGTCAAATTTGTCTTTTAAAAGAGCTGAGATGGTAAGTTCTACGGTATTTTAAAATTCGGTTCTTCTAACTTGAATTATCCACCGATTAAGGCAAAAATAATGATCAATGGTCATTGTCCAATGAATGCCCGTTTTCAAGAAGTTTTCATTTTACTGTTCACCGCATCTACTAGACGCGTTGAATTTCAACTGTAGCAGATTATTTATTTACTTACTATTCCGTTTTATTCTTCATCCAAAAGTTTCTATGATTAAGTAAATTACTTGTCTGTAAAAATCTTTAATGCCACAGCTTAGAATTTTTCCCTACGCGAGGAAAACGTATTTTGATGCAACGGCTTTATATATAGAAAGGCATTATTGATTTAGAAAGGGATATTTTTTAATATTATTTAGTGTATAATATTATTATACCTAGAGAAGTAATATTTAAAAAAAAAACAATATGCACATGTTTTCCTCGCGATGCAAATTTTGAATGAGCTAGCCCAACATAAGAAAAATTGACTTAGCAAAGTAAGTGTTAGTTAAAAGCATCGAACGAATTGCGTTCACAATGATATATCGTTTTATTTTTTATCGTTGGGTTAGCAACACGAGTTTCCATTATTAAAATTTTTCCTAAAAAAAAAAATTTCCAGAATATAATGTTGAATAAAATTCGTTTAACCTCAGAGCTTCACCGAGCACCCAGGATCCAGCAGTTCTCGACCGCCGTCAGTCAACGGGTGGTGCAGGCGACGGAAGATGGTGGCCAAGGGGGAAGGTTGCGGTCGCGATGGACGATATCCAGTGGCCAATTTTGAACAACTGTCCATCACAGGTGAGCATCAACTGACTTAAAAATCTCAAGACGATATCCAGATTTCAGTTACCACGATAATATCCAGATTACGGTTCACAAAACGATTTCGAGATTATACGGTCATCATGGACGATACAGAGATTACGGTCACCAAGACGATATCCAGATTACGGTCACCAAGACGATATCCAGATTACGGTCACCAAGACGATATCAAGATTATGGTCACCAAGACGATATCCAGGGACCAATTTTGAGCAGCTCACCGATATCACTAGCTGATATGCTGCACATCATTGTAAAACTGTTTTTTTCGGCCTGCTTACAATCACGAGGGAATTATTCCTTAAGAGTTGGTTTTAATTGACATTTCAGGCCAGCAATTGCTAGCCGTGGTCCGGGTTAATGGGAGGACTGTTGTGCATGTATAAGCGATGGTAATGCCTGAATAATCAAAAGGAAAATTAGAAGGTTTCATTTAAGTAATAGTTGTAATGACAGATGGAAAGGGAACGTAATCATATTAATCAACGAAAAAAATCCAAATGTCTCGCGGTGATATCGAGAGTGTTATGAAGGGTTTATTTCGCGTTGTCGATACGTGTATCGAGCTTCCCTAACAAAATTTAGAGTCGCCCCAGCTTCTGGTAATCCAAATCAGAAGCTGCCGCGTCTGTAAATTTTCACTGGGTTGCTTCAAGCCTAAACGGAGAGTCACTGCAGGTGCATGTGTCACTAGTGACATATCGTGACATAGGGTGACATATGGTGGGTGGTGACATATGTCGCCTGTGACACATATGCCAAATTATGTGTTAAATACCCACCACAAAGCCATGAAAATTGTTCTCCATCCTCGATCACCGGTCCTTCTTCTACGCCTCACATGAACCGCCATTATATTTCAGCACATGTATGCAGGGGCAGTGGTGAACAAAATTATTTTAAATTAGTGATGATGACAGCTTTACTACATAACTGTAGTGGTGACATGTAGCTGTTACAGTGGTAAAAAGGGTTGCTAGATGGCCTAAAAACGGCCAAATCCGTGGACAAAAAAGGTCAAACGAGGCGATTGAAAAAAACTAAATCGTGGAATGTGGTCGAAAAAATACCATCTGGAAGTTCTGGTGGTGATATCATAACTCCTCTACAGGATTTCGGTGTGTGGTACACTACCTCAAATTTATGTTGATGACAGCTTCACTACACAGCTGATGTGGTGACAATTGTCACAGTTGTTACATCATGTATTTCATACAGGAGTGTCGCGTGTGGTGACGCGGGATGCTGCGTGGTGGCTGCGGGTGGTGTGGACGTTTGTGCTGCTCACTTGCACAGGTAAATCTCTCATCACCCTAGTACAATACACGCTTACCCTCTCAAATTGCACAATTACTCACTAAAATCGCACGATTACACTGGTAAACCAAACGATTTCACTGAAAATCGAGCAGCTACATTACAAAACCGCATTATTACACTGCAAAACTGCACGATCAAACAGCAACACCGATAAATTGCACGGCAAAACCGTACGATTACCCTGCCTTGATTATGCCATACGATTGTTCAGTCTGTGATACACGTCTGTGACATGATTACCCTGTATCAGGCGGCTGCTGATCTCACTCCATTGTATGTGGGCGATTAGCAGACTCAAAGATGTGAAGGAAATGCTGCTTAAAAATCAGTAAAAAAGGCTCTGAGTTGAGCGCTGTCCTTTTTAGCGCATTTTCTCATTTATGGAAAAAATGCATTATTGTGCTCGCCATGTCCGTCTATCTGTCTGTCTGTCTGTCTGTCTGTCTGTCTCTCCGTCTGTCCGTCCGTGACCTCAAGTTTTCGTTGACGAGAAAATGCGCTCTCTGTCACTCACCGCAGTGAGTACTGAGTTATATTTTTTCCTTTATGTCGAAGTTTTCTTAGAGCTCTGGAAGATCATCCATGTCGTCAATAGGGATAGTTCAAAGAGGCAAAAAATTGGATGAAAATCCCAATATTACGCCAAGGCCCAGCAGCGCATGAGCTGTGGAGAGCGCTGCTGTCTTTGGGCCTTAGAATCCGGATGCTGACCCAATTTTCAGATAATATCTAGAAGAACTAAAGAAAGTTGTCCCACATAAGCGCAAAAAAAGATGTTGTAAATTGCAACATCATTAGACTTAGTTAAGTAATATTATGATGTCAGTTCATTTTCTACCGATTGAAATAATTGACGTGTCATACAGTGACACGCCAGTGACTGTGGCAGCGCAGCCGTACACCTCCGGCCTTACATAAAACCTGTCGTGCACCACCAGGCCCCGGATCGAATGTGACTTCCGGGCATGATTAAATTACGTAATTACTAATTTTACGTTAGGTCAGATAGCATAATTCTGTTCCAAAATTTATCGTTCTTCGACGAGTGGCATTCGACCGAGGGCTGGTTCGACGCACGGCCTAGATATGATTGTACAAAAGTGTTGAAGGCTACGTTCCGAAATGCAGGAATTATGATGGTCCATTACTTCCAAGGCAGTTGTGGTCTTCGGCAGGTGACCCCGCACTGTGACACGCCATAGTCACACTGCGACACGCCACAGTCACACTGTGTCACGTCACAGCCAAACTTTTACGCGTCATCTGCCACACCTTCCTCCGTCAGGACTGACGCTGTACCAGGTGATCAACCGCGTGCTCTACTTCCTGTCCACTCCCGTCAGCGTCAACGTGCAGGTCACCCGCAACGTTAGCCTCAGGGTGCGTATTGCCTGGGATGTTGCAAGATGTGTTGCATGTGTTGTTGCGTGGGTTGTTGCGCGGATTCACTGTTAGAGAAAACGGCGAAAAACGGTCCCACTGGCGTTCTATGTGGCCGGCCGCCCCGTGAAAATAAACTGTTTCGCCGTTTTTATCAGATGTTTTACGGATTTCTAGTGTTAAATTAGAATAAAAGCGGTGACACGGTGTTTCTTTTCAGGTGCCGACCGTCCACTGAAACGCTGGTAATACCGTTTACCGGTAATTTTTATAACAGTGTTGTTGTGCGGATTGTTGCGTATACTGTTGAAAAGTATGTTGCAATGAGTAACAATGTTTTTGAAATGTTTCCTGTGTTACTCAAGACTGAAAAATTAAATTAAATTCCTCCTGGAGTTTCCATGAGCAGGGGTTTGATGAATATTGAGTTTAATCAGAAGACATGGAGAGGAGGCACGAGGAACTGTTACTGATTTCCTAGCCGGAACATGCTTGAGTCTTAGCAGTCCCTAAAGCTTCACCTATAACGTTCCGAGGCTCTTCAAAGCAATGTTGATGGGTGACAACATTCATGGTGGGGATGAATACATTATTCAAAGAAAGGGGTGTTTGATTCAAATCCAAAATTGCCGACCAGTGACATTAACCACACGAAGGATTTCAAACGGGCATTGCACGTGATGTTTCGTGAGGTGTTACGTGGAGTGTTGAAGGGAGTTGGAGCTTTAATTCGTGAGGTGCTCTTTGTGGAGCATGTTATTCATGAGATGAATCATGCTTAGAAACACAACCTTTACCAACACTCACGTCACTTGTTTAGTAACATTAATGAGCGTTACGTGCTTATACAAATACCATCGTGTGAAAGCGAACGTCACGTCTTCTGTAACACTGACATGTGTCATAAGTGATCAGTAACATTTCGGTGCCATGACATGATGTGCGATGCGTGTTTGAAAAATGCCAAGACTAATATAGTTGCTTGTACGCAAGGAAAGTATTAGTTAATTATTATCAATATTAATTTTCGCGGTAACCGCACAGTTCCCGCACGTGACGCTGTGCAACAAGAACGAGTACAGCATGCGTGCTCTCCGCCGGCTGCAGCAGGACCTTGCCAATCAGGAGGGCGTATCGAACCTGACGGAGGTGATGGCATGGCAGCCGAAGGACCTGCTGCAGCTCAATGGCATGGATGCTCATGTATTATGGAACCTTACAAAGCATGCCAGAGAGGACTTAGTCCAGGAGGTGAGACTAAAGTACCTTAAGATAACTCAGGTAACACGTACCCAGAGTTCGTTTAGGGACACCAACTCAGGTCCGTCCATGCTGCAAGCACCGCCTTTTGACGGCGACCATGCGTCGCTCACCAGCGACACCGGGAAAAGGAACTTGGCTTAACAAGGTTCGAACCCACGGCTAGCGATCTCCTCATCTCGCTGTCACTGCCACAGCGCTACAGTGGCGCAGATGATGGATCACAGCAACTGATGATGCATTAGCAGTGAACGCGTTGCAATAAACAGAGGACTGGTGGTCTGAGGCCACACTATCAAAATAGTTATGAGTTCGTAACTACGTCAGCCAATCACTGGTGGCTTTACGAGATAAATCCACCAATCATATGCGATAATCGGCCTCTTCGTGTACTTGACAAAATTTTAATAGTTTGGCGCCAGGATAAGCCTAATAGTGTCTAATACATACTGCTAACATGTAATATCGATTGCAAGATTTGATCATCACAGAGGGACACGAAAGCGAGCTAAGAAAAACGTGGTAAAATACGAATTAACGTGTACTACATATTCCTCCATTAAATTTTGTCCGACCTATCATGGCACAGCACTCAGGGGCTTGTTGCCGCGTAGTAATGGGTGAAATTTCGTCAATGAGAACGTTGTTCCAATAAAACGCTGAATAACCAAAACACTTGAACGTTTTTTAAGAATGAGTCAACGAAATATTATTTGAGCTATCTTGCTTCTTAACACAGATTATTATCATTACCACAATATTTCGTTGTTTAGTGGTAAATTTCGATAGCTAACATCAGACTTGAATATTCTGTAGCGTGATTTCCCACCGAATAATTTAGTTAGGCATTTGAATTTACGTTCAGGTATGTCGAAGTGTGTGAAGCCGTTAATTATATTTATCCTTAATTTCATGAACCATTTGCGACAGTGCTGGTTTGGGCGCGGCGTACGTTGCGAAGAAGTAGGCCATTGGCGCTCTGTGCTCACTGTCATGGGCGTGTGCTACCAGTACAGCACCGGTGAGTTATAATAAATTACCAGTTTGTACCAGTACCGTACCATTTAGTGTTAATACAGTACAATTTCCTGTCCGTACAGACCCATTTAGGGCCTGCTAATCATCAGTTTGTTCAGGCGAGTAGAGTACCATTTTTACCCGGATTTCAGAGCTTAAAGCTCAGTGCCGTATGTACTCTACCAAGTTAGTAGAGTAATGATGGCCATACTGAATCTGGCCTAACTTACACCGGCATAACCTGTTCTGGCCTAACCTACACACGTTAAAACATTTTTCCTCCAAAAACATCCCTGAGCAGACCTAACCTAATCTCATTGGCTGTAAAGGCCCGTTCACACTAGGGGCAACACACGAGAATCAAGTGCCTCAAAGCGCATGCAGAGGCGCTTTGCAGCCTCTGCATGCGCTTCTTGACCGATTGACGAGCTAGCGATTGACAGGGGCCATGCCTCATGCAACACAAGCGCGGCGCTTAGTAGATAGCTGTTAAAGAATTGATATCACTTGTATGCTTAAATCTCAAATTAACTAAGAATTTAAAATAAATAAAAATTTTAAATCAAATTAAAAATCTAAATTAGTTAATTAAAGAAATTCAATTCGTTCTATGGTTTGTTTCAATGTATTAATTTGTGACTTCTGATTTGTGATTCTAGATTCTACGAACTAACGATGGAGCTGGTCTCCGAAACGTTTTGTATAAAGATATGAATAAAATGAATTTTTGTGGACTATTCTATGCTTTTAAATTCTTAGTTAGTAGATAGCTATCTGTGGTCTAGTAAGGTTGATTGTGTAAGCTGGTCCGGCACACCAAATGTCGACTAACACCACTCGTTTGGAGTCACTCTCTAGCCGAGCGCCTAATTGATCTTTATAGAGAACACGAATGTCTATGGAGTGTTCGGTCAAAGGAGTCAAAAATCGAAATGCAAATGATGTAAGTTATTTTTACATGACGTGTTTAGTTTATGTGATTTTAGCAACTCCTGACAATTTATGCATTACCGTTTAGCGATTTCAAAGGATGATATAATATCGGTACGAATATTGGAACTTTTTATTTAAGAATAGACTATATTTTTATAAACTGTATCTTTTTGAATGTGCTTAGTCTCTAATTATGATGCCTATGCTAAATTCTCGTTTACAACTGGCATAGAGCGAAGAATGACGGACCTCAGCACACCCGAGAACAATGGCTACAGCTCAAATTCGGTGACATCCATCCTCATTGACGTCTGGGTGGCAACTAGTGTTCAAAGCGCGCCGCCTGCGCGCGGTCTCGAGCTATCGCCTACAAACGTAGTGTGAACGGTTGTGCGCGGTGAGGCACTGCAGCAAACGACTCAAAGCGCATGTCGTTGCCACTAGTGTAAACGGGCCTTAAGAAGTTAGAGAGGCAGGGAAAATGAGCTGCAAGAAGGTTTTGAGCAGGGAAAGAATGAATAGGTTAGGCTAGAAGTGGTGAGAAGAGGTTAGGCCGGATTAGGTAAGGCGGTGAGGCCGGATGCAGAACTTTCTGCATAATAGAGAGCGTACGCTTATATTTTGGCTGAAGACCTACGGCGCAATTATTTTCAATCAACATGTCACTAGTCTGGGTTACGGTGTTCAAGCGCAGTCTGCGGCTTCCAAATTCAAGGCTGAGTGCAGTTGTTAGATATTAAGGCATAATAGAGAGCGTACGCTTATATTTTGGCTGAAGACCTACGGCGCAATTATTTTCAATCAACATGTCACTAGTCTGGGTTACGGTGTTCAAGCGCAGTCTGCGGCTTCCAAATTCAAGGCTGAGTGCAGTTGTTAGATATTAAGGCTGGGTGTTGGCTCCGGGGCTTGTTGAAGAGTTAAATTTGTGGTCCACGGTTGCGCACACCAACCTGTAAATTGTGTGCCTACAGACAATCCTGTGACATCATCAGGAAAGTTCAACAACCTGTATATGAATCTGCAAGACATGGAGGAAGAGGTCTCTTTTAACGGAGAGCGGGGCTTCAAGATTCTCATCCATGACCCCAGGGACGATCCCGTCATCGACGTGCGCACGCACGGCACCAGCGTCGACCAGGGCTGGGGGAAGGACGTGCGAGTCGCTGTCAGGGAGGTGATGATATCAGAAGCAAAGTGGAGGAGAAGGTCTCAGTAATAGTAATATGGATGATATTAATATTAAATCGGCCAAATATAGCCTGTCGCCGATTCAGGATATCAGAGTTTTCTTAGAGCTTGCACGGGGTTTCGAACGCGCAAGTCACTACTCAAATACTGCCATTCTAAATTATAACCATGGGTTACCCAGATGTTAATGTTTATGGAGGGAATATACTTTTCTGATGAGACACCCACCCTGTCAGTTGTTGCAATTACACCAATTATAAATCGGTCGCCAACTTTAACAGGTGAAACTTATATCTGAATAGTGCATGGTAGGTCAAATAAGGGCAGTGGTACCTCACACTAGTCGATTAATACGCCATGCATGTATGTGATGTCACAGTTCGCGACACTGCACACCAGCCGGCGCCCGTGTGTGGAAGAGCCCACATACTCCTCCTCCCAGTGCATTGCGCTTTGCTTTCTTCGCGCCCTCATACACGACACCGAATGCCGCATGCCCTACATGACAGGTGCGTCTTGAGTGATCTCCTTCACGACACACAATGTTGCATGCCCGTACAAGTGTTACGTAAACTAGCTAGAAAATCCGGCAATATTGGCGATGAATATTTCACAGCTTGTAGCTGTAGACACTTTTGAGCTTACTGGCAAACGGCGTTGGCCAGTGTCACATAGAAGACGACTTTTGAGCTTACTGGCAAACGGCGTTGGCCAGTGTCACATAGAAGACGCTCTTTAACCCGGTTTAGAAGTTCAGCGATTACAGTATCTTCCGTCTTACTATCTATGTTATACTTGAATGGATCTGTCTCCAGAATGTTTTCGATGAAGATGCGATGAATTTAACTCACGTCTCCTTTGCTTGTAAATTCTTACGCTATTACTACTCAGCCCCTCACGGGGGACTTCTGATGTGTGTCTGTGCTCGTCAGAAGTCCTATGGGATTTCGCGCTCCTAGGGGGATTGTTCCTGAGCGCCTCACTGCTGAGCTCGCGGTCGCGGTGTCTGACCGTTGGTCTCATTTAAGTTATTAGGTAGGTAGGCTTCCTTACATTTCCATTCTCTGTCTCTCTCGTGCGGGCGGCCGACGTCCCGTGTAGGCGACCTCTTGTTCGAGCTAGCAACCCAGCTGCTCAATTACGAGCGTCGGAAATAAGGTTCTTCAGGCTCACCTGCTTCCCGTGTTCAGTGGCTGCAATATCAAATCTCGCTTAAATACACGTATGTATATATAGTGACCCAAGCACAAGTTGCGGCCGATTATTCGTCTGTGATTGGTGGGTTTAGCTTGAAAGCCGTCAGTGATTGGCTGGCGGAGTTACAATCTTTTTGATAGCATTGCACGACCATTTACGAGTGCCTGCATTTCAGGAATCGGAGGCTCTTGGTGCAGCAACAGCACCGAATATCGCCTGAGTCTTGAGAGCGAGTGGCGGCTATTATTCATGGGGGGCTGGAATGCGGGAGAATGCGGGTGCCGCAAGCAGTGCAACGAAGATATTTACACGATGTTTAATGAAGCCGCTCAAGGGAATCCTCGCTCTGCCAAGATCCGGGTCTTCTTCCAGGTTGGTCGCGTGATCGAATAAAAAATGCCTTGTGTAATTCCATAGAGATATAATGACTCTGCTAGAGACGGCTCGAATATTAGCTTCACGCAAAGCTTTTCAAGTTATGAAACCTTTTTAAAGGAAATAATAATAAGTTATGCATTAAATTTTGCATCTCAGATCCTGTTCTTCTGATTAAAGTTGGTGCTCAACTCAAGCATCCCGTTGTATGAGTGTTTTATGTTTATAACTGAGAATTTATCCTTACAGCAGCTACTGTGTCGTTGAATTTCTTAATCGTTAAACAAAATTCACTTATTATTTTTTTAATTATTATTAATTATTAAAACCAAGTTTATTATGAACAATCATTTATACCATTTCTCTTAATGATTTAAAAATAATTATCTGGCAAAGACCTTTAAATTGGCGTAATGAGAGAAAATTTGCTTGCTTATATTAATTTCATTTATACTACTGATGATGAGTAACGATTGAATAATATTAAAACCAAACTAAAATTCTTGGTCAGGATCTAACGTTCGATGAAGTGTCGGAAGATCTAGCATACAGCGCGGTGGCCTTACTGTGTGACATCGGAGGAACCCTGGGGCTTCTGCTTGGGGCTTCAGTACTCACCTTCTTCGAGATCGTCGAGATAACTTTCTGCAAGCTCCTGACGTACATCCGCACGCCATGCGCGCTACGAGCCAACTGAAGAAAGCAACCGCCAACCATGGTTGAACTAGTATAAGGTTGACCCATCAGAAGCCCATTTTTGCGGATATAGTTCGTTGTCCGCCGGTGACGTCGCTGATCTCAGCGAGGTCACGGGCATAAACCAATCACCGAAATGCGATCAAACCAGTCAACCAATCCGTCATGGGAATGACGGGTTTGTTTACGTTTCTCGATCTACGTGACGTAACAAGAAAGCTGAACTGAAATACGGAACTTCTCGGGGGTCAACCTTATATAGTTCAACCATGCCGCCAACCACGCACATACTTCTCATATTTCACTGGATTTTTTAATCAATAAGTTGATTGTTATTGACTTAATCTTCTACTTAATAATCACACTATTTTTTATCCCCTTATCACACGTTTAGCATGAAGACTTCACTGTGGCAAATAGATAAGGATCGTGCCTTGTTCACAGAAGGAAAAAGTTGTTTGGAACTCACAGAAGGAAAACTTGTTCACGAAAACGTTGTTTTCGTGCCTTGTTCACAGAAGATCTAATATCGTTTCATTTGACCGGATCTTTTCATTACTGACGATAGTTTCAAGTAGCTACTAGACTTCCACCGGGTTCGGTATGGTGCTAGGCATTTCAAATCTGAACATATATTTTTCCATAGCTTTATCTAGTCTGTTCTTGAACGCGTTCATACTTGGACGCGTTGACAGACGGAATCAAGAATGGAGCAGTAAGAGGGGGCCTGATCCTAGCTGGCTGTAATAATTCTGGTCAAAATCGGCGAGGTTGCCGGGTGTAGAAGAACACGTAAGTAGAATAATTGGTTACATTTCAAAACCCACCAAGCTATAGAAATTCGGAGGTTTCTAGAATTGGCGACCAGGTAGAGTTGGCAAAAACAAGTTAAAAAAATATAACTCAGTACTCACTGCAGTGAGTGACAATTAGCGCATTTTCTCGTCGACGAAAACGTGAAGTCACGGACGGACAGACAGACGGACGGACGGACAGAAGGACATAGCGAGCACAATAGTGCATTTTTTCCATAAATGAAAAAAAAGCGCTAAAAATTGCTATTTATTAGTAAGACAATCACATGCTTGACGTTTCAACTTTACGGAATTGTATTGACAAAACGAGTGAGTTGTCGTCATTTACCACGAGCTGGCACCCGAAATAGATATAATTTTCTAGGTTTACTCGCATAATGGATATTAAAAAAAAATCTGTTGTAAAATATGATAATTTTTTTAATACATTAATTCGTACTGAGATCGATATTCTCAGTGTGTTGCTTCTACTGCCGTACAGTATATAGAATTACCCTAACAAAATTTAGAGTCGCCCCAGCTTCTGGTAATCCAAATCAGAAGCTGCCGCGTCTGTAAATTTTCACTGGGTAGTGATGTTATCAATTGATTTTACCTCACGTAACGTGTAAGCAAAGGTAAAGCAAATCAAAAACTGACTAAAGACTTGAAGACTTGCGCACTACGGCTCGCAAATTATACAAGCGGCCAATCAGAGTGTCTGAATGTTTTAATTATCTATTGAAAATTATTGTTCTTATATTGTTATAATTTTATATATTGACTACATATTTCAATATAACTTCGATTTTTCCCGACTATTTAATTCGAATCTAGGAATAAAATATCAGTTCATGGCACTATAACATTCGAAAAGCCTAGATTTTGAACTTATAAATAGTGTCATGTTTGTCTCTCATGGATGGGCGCTGGAGCTGCTTGACAGTGTTTCGGAGTCAGACGGATCGCTTCTCACTTCCACGAATAAAACTGGTCGCTAAATTCTTTTTCGACCCTAACAATTTAATTCTTCCTAATGTTCAAGCGTTTTTAGTTGCAAAATTTTCATTTAAAAATAGATTTTGGCTATATAATTTATAACCTAGAATTCTGCAATTCCCCCATCGAAAAATGTGGCAAACTTAGGTTGAAAGTTATATGGAAATCTTTTATTGAAAAACGTCTTGCGATCCGTGGTTGTAGCGTACTGTTTGCGCCTCGGGGAATAAGAAATCTGCCGTGAGCTATTAATTTTAAACACAAATCAACCCGCAATGAAACGCCCCATGCGGCACCCAATCAGCGCAAATTGAGTCAGAAGCCAGCCCACAATACTCTTAATTCTGCATTAAATATTATCCGCTTCACGCCGCCAAATATTAGAGCGAATACCCAACAGTGCAATGACTGTCCACCACTAAACTCTACACCGAAGCAGCCCTTCGCACTCTTACTAGTGATCGAATTGTCCCAGCTTACAACGTACAGACCAATCAGCGTAGCTCCGTTGCGAAGTTGAATGAAACTGGCCTGGCACCACCAGGCGGGGAATCGAATAAACCTCCTGCACCAACTGGCCTGGTGGGCTCGTACTTCAAATAATGCGAAACCACTTCATTTCGTATAAAACACATTCAAACAAATTCTCGTATAAAAAACATTGACTTCATTTAATTTCGTTACTAGTATTGGCTAACAGGTTTGGTTTGCATAGTAAAGTTTGGTTCCAAGACCCATTGTCTTCTGATTTGATTAATAGTATTCGTAAGGATCGGTGCACGATTCACATAGTCCACCCGTCATTTTTGCTGAAGGCCACTTGGTCTAATTTAATGGATGTATTATTTATCGAGGCCAATAACATGACAGTCTAGAATTGTTGGAAGCTACATTATTCGAGGAAGAATCGCTTAAATTCATGGGAGCAGGCAGCGTTAGTCTTTGAAAGGCAACCGCTCGGTACCAACAACCTTGACGTTAGAAGATAAGAAATAGGTAGTATTGTATGCGATTTCTGTATTTTTTTTTTCAAGAAGAATAGTGTCGTGGGAGATCGTCGCGTGAAAGCAAATTCCCAATTGGTGGGCGTCCGAGGTGAAAACCGAGAATATGGCCTCGACGCCAAGGAAACTTTTTGGAGGCGCGCCAGATTTAAAGCTATTTTAGACGTCGGAGATGGGCACTCAAAGATGAAATTATTAAAATTTACTGGAAAATTATCCCTTACTATTTATCATAAATTATCCCTGTAATTCTATGTGATTAGCGGTAAGATCCTGCATGGACATAATATCTTGGATTGGTTTCCGTCTATTAGACATTCCAAAGCACTCGCGCAACAAAAAAAAAATCATCGTGGCAAAGCTTTTCATCGATCTTTAAATTTTCATGTCATCATTATGCGCATAAGAAATTTTGGCTCAGCATCATTTGCGAGAAAAATCTCATAGCATCGCTTTTATCGACGGTGTGTAACTTCCTTCAAACTGTTATCTCTGCGATAAGCGATGTTTGCTTTCTTAGGTTAATTAACATAGATAGTGTAAAGTGTAAACTGTAAACGATTATCCATTGTCATCGTTTTAGAGGACTAAAAAAAGAAAAGTTTGAGATATAGCTCTCACTGACCACCACAATTAAATTTTCATCCGCGGCGAAGGATAGTCAATCTTCTTACATCGCAGTCCACGATATCATCGGATTGAAATTGGGTCTGCAGCCTGCCTTGCAGGCGATTGGCGAAGGACGGGCAACGACGGCAGCGCTGCCGGGACTTTGAGTTTAAGTAGGCTAAGACGCTAAGTTACCAATAAGTAATAACCCTATTTGTGAGATCTAGAGGAGCTTTTATGTATTGTATTTGTTTATTAATTTTGATACTTAGCGCATGTGATACAGTGATAGTATCCTAATTCTGATACCTCTTTAAATAATTAGGTACTCGTACAGTACTCTGAAACGGTCTAAATTCCCTCGGGAGTCGGGGCTCTAGCGCTCGGTTCTGCTGCCACCGAATCCGACACTTCGAGGCTATTTCCTCTGGCTCTGGCCTCTTTTGGGTCTCACCTCTCTGGCATTAGCCATTAGACTGAATACTGGCTACTGCCAAGTGCAAGTGCCAACTGCCAAGAATGATTCAGCTGCAGTGGTGCCATAATGCGACCATAAACTGATAAACATAAAGCCTTAATAAAGAGAGTAGCCTGTAGGCCTACGCCTACGGTATCCTGGACTCTGGAGTATAAATGAAATATAATCAGTTTATCTAAGGATTCTAATCTACTTATGTCTTATTTAGCTATAACTTAAAGACTAATACCATAGTGACAAACCACAGATTTTTTAGAATCAGTTCATTTTAAATTTCCTCATTTACTCAAGATTTAAACCAATTTCTTATGTATGAAACTCAGAAACTGCAGGTATCCAGGATACTTTAGTGGTCTACATATAGGACTCAAAAATGAACTTGAGGGAGAGTCTAAAAAAAACTCTCTGCTTTGCCACTATGACTAATACTAATGGTGAATATAGTATAATACCTAAGTCTATTATTAATTTATTATACTATAATAGACTTATCAATTAACTTACAGGTCAAGTACGAGTCGGAGTACCTAACAAGTTTGACTTTGACTGACATCCCTGGACCCTGGAGGCTTGGAGCTGGACTAGGATATGTGATTTTTCTCCTTCAGGATTCAGTGAGTTCAGTCTTTAGTCTTTACTGTCCTTCTATAAGTTTCATTCTAATAAATGCATTGTGACTTGTGAGAGTGCGTGTAGCCGTGTATGCCATGGTCAGGAAGATGTGCCAGGTATGCGGGAATTTATTTTGTCATTTTAACGACCTGCGCGGTGCGCCGTACTATTTTCGTAAAAAAATGCGCCGTGCGCCGTACTTTAGAAAGCTTAAATAGTTCTACTATTTTAGTCGACAATACACGCAAGTATATTGACTACGCGAGTCGAACTGACAATAAGAAAATGTAAGACATGTCCGGGTTATTTCTGACTCTTCTGCTTGTCCGCCTTGTCGGATACGGAACGTACGGTGTAGCGGTTCGATCAACTGGGGTTCCACAAAACCTATGTGGATATGAGCCCCCTTACCCCATGAGACTATCCCACTCAAGATGATTAGACTGAATTTGGGACAATGAAAAACTGGTGAATACAAACACCCATATACTTAAGAAAGGTCCCAGGACCACTCCTGGAGCATAGCCAGAAGACAAGTTTGGTAGATCACTTCTGGCCAACTTTGCAGTCATACACAGGCACACACCCCCAGGCACACACCTCTTTGTACTCACCGGTCTAGTAGCCAGAATGCCGAGATGTCACTGACCGCAAGAGACTCCAGAAGGTGCACCGCCAGAGAACCAGAAACCTTGAGTACTGGGAAACAGCAAGATACTCACTATGCTTTGTAGTGAACAAAAAAAAAGATACTGGGAATGGCACAGGGTACATGAATTAAGGTTCCTAAACATTCACAAAGGCTTGGCTTCTATCCTACTTAGGCATAGGATCTTTTAGTCTACAATGCTCGAGTCAAAATGGTATGAGACTACTTGACTTCAAATATTTGAACATAGTTTTGGTTTGAACGCAAACAAACAAGATAACACTTAAACTACTTCTAGTCTGAAACCATCCAGGTTTAGTTCAATCTAGAACGTCAGGAACGGCAAGGTTCAAAGAGGCATGAATAAACAGCTGGCACAACCTGGACAGCCGAGCAACTAACTCCGCCTAAATACCACCTAACATTAATGTAACTAACTATTTTTTAATCACATGGACATTATCTAGTCAAAGTAAGGCTCTGGACTGGTGAAGTCAGGTTATTTCAAGCACCCATTCAAGTCATGGTCCCAATCAATGCAGTCAACAAGATGCATAGGCTCCTAACACTATGCAATTATCTACCCTAACTAGGGGACCATGAAAAGCGCATAGAAATGGCTAATGAGTTGGCTTGATATGAATGGTCAATTATGTAGTCAATTAGGGTATCATACAATTTGGTACAATATATATGAGCATGAGCACTGCACTCTTCAAGGAGTTCAGGTTAGTGAAGTGATGGTACTCAGGAGAGGAAGGTCACGAACTTGCAGTCAGGGACTCCAGATCTCCACAACAGCTTGGCAGCTGGGTCCCACACTGACTGCTCCTATCGAATTAACAAATACAACTCTTGAGTCCATTGCCTTTTATGGCAAATAAAGAGGACTCATACTTCAAGTGAATAAAGTTATGATTGAGATTAAATTTATCAAGCAGGTATTAAGCTTCAGCAAGAAGCAGGACAAGTACTCCATACAGTATAGCAAAAGGGAACACAAAGCATAACACAAGACTTAATGCTGTAATGCAAATGTCGAAATGTAAACACTCAAAGCAAAGAAACACTCACTAACTGTAATAGCAACCAAAGATTTACCAAGATCATAAGCCAAATTGGGTGCAATTTAGTTAAAGCATGAAAATGGGTAGGACAGGAAATTAATGCATCATATTACCAGTTCACTGCAACTCACCCTTAAGGAGCGTTGAAGTTGCTTAGGAAACAGGAGTATGTGGAAGAACCAGAGTATCGGCAGTTTGGCAAGCAGGATTGGGTTAACAATCACTTCAAGGTAAATTGGAATTCAGGCAAGGGATGCAGACATTGATAGACAATCAGGTGCAGATAGGCACAAGCTCAAGCATGACCATGCTGGTGCATGTTAAAGGTAGACTCTTTTTCACTGGTAATACTGGACACGTGTATTGGTAAAGCCAATAACAAAGATATATGTCTGAAACAAACACAGAAGAAACACACACATTATTAATAACAAAACAAAATTTAAACCACTTCTTCTAAGGGAGAAAACCAGATGATATTAGGAGGCATGACCTAGAAGTAAGAAAATACACTATGATACAATACAGCTAATGTTCTGCGGCCCTCTTCAACGGTAATCGTAAACTGCGGCTGTTATACATACGAAATGTAAACAGATGGTGTTCAGTGTTGCCATATGACTTCAGAGAAAATTTCTTCTAAAATAAAGTTCTAGATTTCTCATTCACCAAATTTCCGTATCAAGAAAAATCATATATTATTGAAAGATAATTAAAGGCATACTGTACTGAGTAATGTGAGACTTTGTGAGTATTAGGTCTGTTCCTCCACAAACTGCTCATGCGCGGCAGCGCGACGTAGAACTGATGGCCGGGATTGCGCGAACACATGCGCAAAGATAATTAATTTTCATTACATTGCGCCAACTGTGCACAGCAATAGCTTAAAAAAAGTGAAAATGCGTGGGAAATTTCACCGAAAACATACATCATCCTGAGTGTGGCGTGTATGTTATATCTTCCTTATTTGTAATATTTTTATGCTTACCTAGGCCTAGTTATTATTTGAATTTCAAAGTTCAAACTTGTTCAAAAACAAGTACCTATCTATTTTACAACACTTCTCTTTAACTTCACTTCTTGTTTGTCTGTTTGTGTGTCTGTCTGTCTGCTACAAATCTTATAATCGAAATTTGACACACTTCTACTTATCTTATCGATCTGAAATTTTGCACACTTGTGTAAAGTTGGAGACAATGCATGAATCACATGTCAAAATGAATGATTTTAAGAATTAAAAATTTTGTTTTCAATATGAAAAAAATTGAAAAAATAATTTTGTCAGCTACAAATCTTAACTGATATTTGACACACTTTTACCTGTCTAGTTGATCTGAAATTTTGCACACTTGTGTGAAGTCAGAGGCAATGCATGAATCAATTAATAGAATAAATAATTTTGGGAAAAATGTATAAATTAAAAAAATTTATATATATTAAAAATATTGAAAAATAAATTTTTTTAATATTCGAAAATTAAATGAGAAATTCATTGTACATCTGTAAGATTGGAGATACTGGATTCTTTGGAAGTGTTGTCTTTAAAAAGTAATTTTTAAACGTATATTTTAATATTTATGCCCAATCTGAAATGGCAAAAAAAAATCCAAAAATTTCAGTTGAAAACAAACATTTCATAAATTATCTTAGAAAATTGTAGGCAAAAATACAACATTTTACCACGTTTTTCTTGACTTCGTTTCATGTGTGTCTGTCATCAAAAATTCAAACCTTAATTTAGAGCACTTCTAAACATCCTAGTAAGTTGAAATTTGGCATGCATGTTTATGCTACCTAACAATTCAAGATTTGATCATTAGAAATAATAATTAAACAAATTTTTTTAAATAAAAATAAAATACGGTACTTAAAAAATTTTTTTTTTAAATCATGTTATTCTTGTGGACTAAAAAGTAGAAAATAAATTATGGCTCGCCCCAAAAAACGTGGGTTGGGCTTTACGTTCACCATCAAATTTCCAAAATTCGTGTCTTGTTGCTTTTCGCTTTAATCATAAATCTGCCCGACCCACGTTTTTTAGGGCGAGCCATAATTTATTTTCTACTTTTTAGTCCACAAGAAAAACATGTTTTTTTTAAAAAAGTTTTTTTAAGTATTTTATTTTCTCCTTTTTAGTCCTACATAATATTCATTTTATTTCAGTTGGCCATGCAAATGCACAAAAGAAAATTGTTTTCGAAGTTCTGTAGAAAATTGTATTCGAGGGGATACATTGGTGCATGTAATTTCATTTCATGCACCAATTGAATAAATTCCACGCATTTCATTGATTAAATACGCCTGGAAACATGCAACAAATTATTGATTATTGTATTGTCATTGGGAGCTGAGCTTCCTAAAAAGTTTCAGAGCGCTAGCTAGTGGAAAAGTTTGTGAAATATGGATTGCAAGATTTGATCATCACAGACGGACATGAAAGCGAGCTAAGAAAAACGTGGTAAAAACACTAAAAATTCACGGTTTAGAATTTTGAGTTTTTTCTCGAACATCCAGACTTGCCAACCCTGGAAAGTGGAAATTGATTTGAATTGCTAAAATTGCTAACTAAAATGTCTATGTATAAAAAGAAAAATGTTATGTAATGTTATGTAAGAGTAAATGTTTTTCGTTTTTGTCCGTTAAGAAAACGTGGTCAAGAGAAATAGAATAGAAATTCATAGTTTGGAATTGAGTTTTTTCTTGAACATCCACACTTGCGAACCCTGGAAATTGATTTAAATTGCTAAAATTGCTAACTTAAAAGTAGAAAATGAATAAATATAAAAATATTTTTAAAACCGTGTTTTTCTGGTTTTTTCAAAACTAAAAATAGTGAAATAAAACAAATAAAAAAAATTTTAAAAACCACATTTTCTTAACGGACAAAAAAGAAAAACATTTACTCTTACATAACATTACATTACATAACTTTAATGTTATGTTAGAGTTAATGTTTTTCTTTTTTGTCCGTTAAGAAAACGTGGTTTTTAAAAGTTTTTTTTATTTGTTTTATTTCTTATATTGTACTGAACAATATTATTATATTGTTCTTATATTACTGAAATCTTTCATTGTTACTGACAAATGATTTGTCAGTTTAAACATTAAACTGGGATATAATATGGCATTTAAGTGGGTATTTGTTTATAAAGACCATATAGTCCTTGTCAGAAGTTAGTACTAGGAGTTTCAGGGTTCTATCACAGCATAATAACTATGAAGCTATTTCAATTTGACTAGTAAGTGTTAATTATTTTTGTTTATGAAATAATTATTCCCAAATACCAATTGAAGGCCAGTGACATAGGTGCCATGGCAATTTAAGTTCCAGTTACAATATATGACTTGGAATGTTTAGTATTAAGAAATTAGCCTTAAATTAATTTGAAAATTTTTATATTATATTGAGAATTATAGCTAGTTACATTTGCAGGTTCAGCCAATCAGCTATGGCATTCAACGCATTAGCAAGATTGCCCAATTCTTCTGTGGGACCAGATGTTTGCAGCAAAAGTAGCAATGATACTGACAAGAATGATATGCTATCGCATCACCCATCATGTCAAGATCCTACGTCAATGACTCTCAACGTTGATGATTTATATTCTTCTCAAACCCCAGAAAAATCTCATCACTCATGTTTATTGCCAAAGATCAAAGAGGCCAAAGAACTTCAGGGAATAATGCTCAGTGACAGTGACTTGTATTGCAGTGGTGTGGACCCTGGACCTATTGATGTTGGAAATTCAGTGAACAGTGTTTCTATGTCTAGTTCTATGATGGTTATGATGAACACTGCTTCAAGTTCTGGAAATGATTACAGCATGTTGCCTAATTTTGATTCAAGTTTGTCTCATGTGAATAACATGAACATATTGAGTCTTCCAAATATATTCCACACGTCAGAAACTGACAGTGAAGTTGCCCTAACTCTGGCAAGTTTAGGGGACCCTAAAAATGAAAAGCTTGAGCAGTCAGCTGCAGTGGTAGAAAATTTTGCTGGTGATAACATAGAAAAAACACTGTCAAATGGATTAACTGATAATATCTCATCTCTCAATTCAAATGCTACTGAATCATGCATTTCAAACACTGTCAACAATCAAACTTTTCAGAAGAAAGATTATTTTTCTTCAGCTTCAGAAAATGTTATTCATAAGTCAATTCTAAGCTCAGATCAGATGTCATCTGACAAAGTTTCTTCAGTGGAACCAACACTTGTACTGAGGAGCAGAAGAGCCAGAGGATCTGCTTGTAGCAATCAACAACGACAACACAATTTCCCAGACCCTGAACGAATTAGTCGGAAACGTCGTAAAAAGGATGCCAGTAGCAAACACACTTTAGAGAAAATTCCGCTTCAAGTAACTGATGTAATATCAAAAAATACAGGAGCAACACCGCATGTACTTCATACCAGCTCTAGTCAAATGGGAGATACTTTGATAGAAGATACTCATTTATATTGTCAACTACAAAACCAATTGCCAACAAGTAAAGACTCTAGCAGCACATTGAATTCCACTGAGAAGCTCTATTTTCTTGGGAAAGAATTTTCTTTTTCAGAATCCCAGCTTTCTCCACTGGAGGCAGCCAATGATCAGAAGCAGCTTCATAACTTGAATAAAGAACCACGTTCTGATGACTTGAGTTCCTTGCAATCATCAAAGAGCACAGCTGAACCATCGTCAGTTTGTGTTGATTCAAATGTTGAAGATTCCCATCTGGATACTTTTTCAAATGTAATGCTTGCAGCCAATTCCATTTTAGATGGGCACTTTAGCAGCCAAAAAACAGTAGAAAGTGTCAATATTTACAATCAGGATGGCAGAGTTTTTCAACGATATCATCCCAATTCTTCTGGCATCCACTCGAGTGCAAACAGTACTCAAGTTTTGCCCTCTTCTGTATTTTCTCTTCCTAGTAGCACAACCTTGATACATCCAACAGTAGCACCTTGTTATGCTGTCAATTGCAGTGTTGAACAAAATTCTGATTTTACCACATCAAATGATGTTCGCATATCTGCTGTTCAATGTCCCATGGGCACTACAGATATAAATGTTTTTGCTTCAAATAAAAATGAGTTTGCATCATCTTTGAACGCTTATCCTCACACTTCTGTGTCCCAAACTCCACAGTCATTTCCATTGATTTCCAGCACATTCACCTCAACTTCAAACTCATTTACATCTTTAAATTCATTAGTTCCATCCTCTAACAACCTAGGTCAGAACAAACTAGGAGGTGATCATTTCTTCAGTTTGCAGTCATCAGATTTTCAAGGTCCTAATTGTTTACAGTCATCCGGATCAGCACAGTCTGTACCAACAGTCACCCAATCTTTTTCTAACAGCTCCACTTCCTACTTGCCTGTTGCTCACACACAGAACACATTTTCACATACTCTTTATGAATCCAACACAAGTGCTACTGCTGAAACTCTTCCACAAGTAGAACAAGGTGCCTCCAAAAGTGTTAGTTGCAGCTATAGTAATGCCATTAATGGTGAAGCAACACTCCAAAATTCTTCAAACACAGGCAAAAATGAGCAAGCGCAAGTTATTAGTAACTCAAGAGAAAAAGTAATTGGTGAAAGTGGTGGGTTGGCTACAGTACTCCTGCTTCCTGTCACGTCTGCCGGGATTAGTGAAAAGGAAAACTTACTGGGACAGCTGCTGAAGGCATCAGAACACTGTGAGCCAGCCTCCCTCATCCCAGCAGGTGTCGTCAATGATGTTATTCCTGCAGTAGGATACAGGTACAAATATATTTAGTATATATATATCTAAGTCTACCGTTGATTGATGTACAAAACAAGACACACTTATCTTATTTTTTCCCTAAGACATTGTATTTTTGCCATAGCTGAAAATATAGCTGGATATCCAAGCCTGAATGTTGACTTCATTTTATTTTATAAACATAGTTATGCTGCATTGTGTTGGCCTTACTATTTCTCTATAAATTCCTTCTTTATATTCACTTCAAATATATAAGCATCATGTTACTGCGCTAGTGGATGGATATTAATCTTTATTTGTCTTATTTTCTTGTAGGTACTATATTACCGGTAATGAAGGTATCAATGTATATTGTGATCGCATCACATCTCTGAAATTTTTAACAGGACAGAACTAGCAGAATTTTGAATGAATTCTTATTAAATGAGTTCTATTGCTCATTCCTGATGCAGGCGAGCTACTGAGGCAAATATATCTTAATGTGAAACTTTCAACATGTTTGAATATTTAATAGAATTGAATAGAAGTGTCGGCACTAAAGAAATAGACCCATGGCCTGTTGCCGATTCGGTTCTTGAACTTTTCGTGAATTGATTCACAAGGGATCCGGCCTTTGGAACCCGATCTTTCCATAACTTGATATTGTAAAATTTACAGAATCTTGGAAGTCTCCAACTTGAGCGAGATGATGAGAAGCATGCACTGCTGTTCAGGCAGCAGCGTCCCAGGCACCATCGTCATACAGGAGCGAGCCTCTCTTCGAGAAGGAGCTGTGTCTCAGCTCTCTGTAATATGTACAGCATGCCAGGTCTGTTCAGATGTGCTATGTACAGTACAGTATGTCAGATGTGCCATGTACAGCATGTCAGGTCTGTTCAGATGTGCTATGTACAGTACAGTATGTCAGATGTGCTATGTACAGTATGTCAGGTCTGTTCAGATGTGCTATGTACAGTACAGTATGTCAGATGTGCTATGTACAGTATGTCAGGTCTGTTCAGATGTGCTATGTACAGTACAGTATGTCAGATGTGCTATGTACAGTATGTCAGACGTGCTATGTACAGTATGTCAGACGTGCTATGTACAGTATGTAAGACGTGCTATGTACAGTATGTCTGGTTTGCTCATGTGTGACATGTGCAGCATGGGAGGTTTGTTCAAATGTGCTAGGTGCCATTTGTTCAGATGTAATATGTACAGCATATCGGGTTTGTTCATAGTTATGTCAGAGCTAACAACATTAATAATAAATCATCATTATTATAGGCTTGAAATTCATTGGTTAATACAGCTAAAATACAATTCATGCAGCTAGTTAATATCAAATTCAGTTGTTGTTGTTGTTGTAATTGCCCATCCTGGTAGTGGCGACTAGGGAGGGGGGTGATAGGTCAGTTTTTCCGGGCACTCGGTGCCACTGGTAGTTCTATGACCATCACTGGCTCGCTGACCCGCCAGAACCATTTTATTGCATTACACAACACCCTGGACAAGCCAGGTACCCATTTATCAACCAGAGTTGGATGAATGGCTGAGTTGACCATGAGCTGAGCTTCCCGGCAGAACTTGTCCTCAGTGGGACTCGAACCCGGGAGCTGGGTGCGAGAGACAGTCTCTCACCACTGCACCACCACAGCTCATATCAAATTCAGTCACTTCACATACTTTTCTATAATTTTAATAATAGATAATTAAAACACAATAGAATTAATGACATTTCTATTCACAGGAGGGAACTGTGTGTGCAACCAGCAATCGTGTTGCAAGTGACGGCAGCGCCGCAGCAGCGCCAGGGTCGGCATGGGACATCAACTTACGCGTGCAGCAACTCGCTCAAGAATTTGGCCTTACTGAGCATCAGGTGCAAATATTAACTTGTGTAAGGTGTTGCTGCAATAACCAATTAACAATAAGTACTTATATTATCAGTCTGCTTATATCGCAAGTTCACAAGGAATTTTTCGATATAATGTTAGGTCTTATTTTTTCGATATAATGTTAGGTCTTTTTTAGGTTTTATGTCTGTCTTACAATTTTGATATAATAATATGATTTTATTCATTTTTAGTTTTTCGAACTGATGATGGAGCTGGACTCCGAAACGTTTTCAGTATCGATATGGTGAATTTGCTTGGTGTTTTCTTTGCTTTTAAATCAATTAACAACAGCGTTGCCTGTGATATCTTACAGGATACCTGTAAGAAATCTCATGGGTATCCTTGAAGGTATCTAATGGAAACCCATGAGATCAAGAACTGAGTACCATGATGTGACAATATAATATTTTGCCAATAATAACTCATTCATTGATCTTATAGTCTGGAATTTGGTGTCATTGCTGTACAATTGTATTTTGGTTTAATTTAAATTTAACATTCTCATTATAAAAAATTCTAGTGTTAATAAAATCTATCAATCATTTTGTGTAATTAAATCTTCAACAATGTAATGTGCAATTACAACTTGTAACTTGACGTACTCACGTTGTTTCTGCTTAACATGAACAGAAACCTATTACATATAACATGTGAACAGACACCTATTACATATAACAAATGAACATAAATCTATTACATATAACAAATGAACAGAAACCTATTACATATAACACATGACCAGAAACCTATTACATGTAACTTATGAACAGAAACCTAGAAACCTATATGGTTGTTTCTAATGGAACTTCAACCATGTGCTTTCTTCCGTCAGGTTCAAAGAATGTTAGAAATTCTCGGTATATTTTATCGTCCCTGTGACCCTCCAACGATCGCCGACCCTCGTTCCTCTAGCAATGCTGACAGCAGCCTAAGATGTGAGGGTGTGCCTGCTGGAAATGCTGATATTAGTGCTGCTCACACCGAACAAAACACTGATGGTGTCACTCTCACCTCCAGACGAACTGCCAGCCATAAAACAGCCGAGTTGAAGTTTGAGGTGCGGTACCGACTTGTTTTCAGAGTTATAACGTTCTTAGCGCATTTTCTCATTTATGGAAATAATGCACTATTGTGCGCACCATGTCCTTCTGTCTGTCCGTCCGTGACCTCAAGTTTTCGTCGACGAGAAAATGCGCTCTCTGTCACTCACTGCAGTGAGTACTGAGTTATATTTTTAAATACTTTATCATTCAAGATAGTTGGGTTTACAGCAGTATATAAGAGCGAGTACTTTAGGATAAACTATTATAAAGAGACATAACTAAACCTATTGCAAATCGGTAAATATATATGGCGTACAGCCTGCTGTTATTAGAGAATACATTTTTATTCAAGTATACCTTTTTTGCCTTGTAAAATGCCTCATCTCCTTCCATAATTTGGTTTCAGACGTCAAGATCTAGTAATTTATTATATTATCGTTATGAAAAAAATTATTTGTGCAGTCTCTACAAAATCTGAGTGTGAGCAACAACAACACAAACAACAACGGCGGCGCCTGCACTAAAACTAGCAAAAAGAAAACAAAGAAGAACAAGAAATCTTCTCCTGCAGAACCCAAGCCTAAGACCATATCCTGCACCGAGTGCCCGGCCAAGTTTGCTGCTGTAATAAATGTTACTTATTTATTTTATTTATTTATGTATTATTTCTCATATAATAAATAAAGCAGGACTAAATTCATTGTTAAGAAGAGCTAATATTTATTTGTTTGACACTAGTTTTTTCTTGTAGTGTTGGGGGAAATTTTATTTTCTTTGATGGTTGAAAGTTTTGTCTCGAAAAAGATTATTTTTTATCGTTCTCATCACGCAGTAAGATTTTACTGATGTAAATAACCAAATTTGTAGGAAAATCATAGTTTTCTTTTATGCGTTTGCTGGTTTGAACATTTTGATTGCCGTTTCTAAGCGATACTTGCCTTTTCCTTTTATTATTGATGATAACTTAGGTTTTTTGAACATTTGGAATGAGATGTATTGTTTAGTGAAATGCAAAAGGACACGGGATAAATGCATATTTATCTCATAGACTTGCACCCTACGTAATCACCTGTAATTTATTGGAATCGCCTAAACTTTCAGTCATATTTAAATTTACATTTTTGAACGCGAAAATTCATTACCTACACAATTTCAGGTTATGTTATTATTGAACATTTATTATCATGTTAATTTTTTAATTAATTCTTGTAATAATTATTGAAGACCGTGTATTCTGGTAATGGAAATTTAGGCCCAAAAGTCATATGAAGTAATTTCCCTAATTTTGCACTTACTTTTGCAGCTAAACCACCTGAAGAAGCACGCGCTGTCGCACAACCTTGCCCAGCACACGTGTCCGTACTGCCACTCCTACTTCAAGAAGCCGTACAACCTCAGGGAACACATCAAGAAACATCAAAGTAGGTTACATTGTGAGACCTCCCACCCCCTGTGGGTGATGATTAATTTGTGACTCTGAATAATTGAGACCTCCCACCCCCTGTGGGTGATGATTAATTTGAGACTCTGAATAATTGAGACCTCCCACCCCTTGTGGGTGATGATTAATTTGTGACTTTGAATAATTGAGACCTCCCACCCCTTGTGGGTGATGATTAATTTGAGACTAACACATTCCAATATTTCAATACATATTTCTAGACATATTCCAATATTTCAATACGTATTTCTAGACATATTTCAATACATTTTTCTAGACATTTAAATTTTCTTGTTTCTTGGACAATTATTTCTTAAGTAAAGCAGGCATTGTTCTGGAGTCTAAGGCAAATTTAAATGAATTTGACGTTTTTATCAAGATTCATGATCAATGGTCCATTGAACAATCTCGCAAATTCCTCTTTAAAACTTTTTGTATGCTGTAGAGACCTCGTTGCTTGGTTATTGACAGGGACTTTCAATAATTACTTATAATAAATTTAATTTTTAGTTGATTTGTTAACAGGTTACATCTTGCAGGCAAAGAATGCTATGTTAGATTAATGAATTATATATGACTATGACTGATAGATTGATGATACTGGCTTACTTTCGAATTGGTTCGTCGATATTTAGGTAAATTTGAATGAATGTAAATATATTTTTTGCCAATCAGTGACTGAGTGATTAAATATTAAATGTATAGAGTAACTTATGAATGCTTTAATTGACTTGTACATGTATCTATTAACTAACGAGTGCATTCATAAACTAATGAGTATATTGATTAACTAATGAGTGCATTGATAAAATAATAAATAAATTGATTAAATAATACATGTAAGGATTAACTAATGAGTGTATTGACAAGATAATAAATAATTGATCAAATAATACATGTTTTGAGTAACTGATGAGTGCATTGATGAAATAAGAAATAAATTGATTGAATAATACATATATTGAGTAACTGATGAGTGCATTGATAATACAATCAATAAATTGATTAAATAATACATGTAGTGATTAACTTTTAAATATATATAAATAATATTACACTGCCTTTCACAGGAAGGAGTTTGTATGCACCGAGTGTCCGCGTTCTTTCTACCGCCGCATTCATTTCCGGGACCACATGCGCATGCACACGCGAGAGCGTCCCTACTCCTGCGAGGTGTGCCACAAGCGCTTCATATGGCGGGACAGCGTCAAGAAACATATGGAGACACACATCACTGCTGCCAAATACAGCTGTCGGCTGTGTGGCAAGTGGTTCAGGTCTGTATATCTGTTTTGCAAGTTGTTCAGGTCTGTATATCTGTGTGGCAAGTGGTTCAGGTCTGTATATCTGTGTGGCAAGTGGTTCAGGTCTGTATATCTGTGTGGTAAGCGGTTCAGGTCTGTATATCTGTGTGGCCAGTGGTTCAGGTCTGTATATCTGTGTGACAAGTGACTCGGGTCTATATATCTGTGTGGCTAGTGGTTCAGATTCATAAGTTTTTTCAGTATGTAATTCGTAAAATGAACTGATTTGAGAAAGCGTGAAAGCCAAGAGTAATGTCCGAATTTAAATGGCCACTTTTGGTATCATCTACAGAAATGTTAGCAACTCCCGTATGTGCTTGAAGTTGATAGTATCGTGACGTATCTTTTATTTATGGGTGATACCGAATTTAACTGGCGTTCATTTTTCAGGTGGCTTCAGGGAATCAGGCAGCATCTGCAGCAGCAACACAAGCTCAAAAAATGTGATGTAGAGGCACAAGTCCTCAACGGAGGACCGTCTGCACTCTTCCAAAAACACCCGCAGGATCAGTTTTTTCATAACGACCCGAGCAGAACCATTACGGCGGATCCGTCAGACACTATGGCTGCTCATCCACTTCAGCAACAACATACGAATTCCGCTGTGGAAGCTTCAAACCATCCAGGAATCTTAATCCGACTTGAAGATGATTTATCAATTGCAAATAATTCTGGGGAATATATCTGTGGGGAGAAACAGAACGAAGTACAAGAAGCTGTGAGGTCGATACAGATTCTCGAGCCGCAGTCCTCGCCTCCAGCCTCACATGAAATTCTCCATGGCGTCTCAGACCAAAGCGAAGCTCTGCCTATCCAACCAGGAGAGCGGCTTGATGTTGAAGCAATATATCTGGTTGAAAATGAAGAATCGCATCCAAATAATACTACTTTATTGGATGAAAACCCACGTGAGTCTACGGACAAGTCGGATTTAAACAGACCTCTTCGTAGCTTGCAGTCCATAGAACAAGATCAGTCTAGAGATTATGATAACTTGATATTAGATGCTCAGACTGGATCTGCGAATTCCAAAGAATGGCGACCACGATATTTTGTGCATGAAAACTCAACCTGTAATGTTGAATCTTCCTCATCTAATACCAACCAAAGAGAAGGGAATGTTTCTTCAAACGTCATAACTACCGAGTCTCAAAACAGCTCCATGTTGCCCTGCAATGTCATATATGATAACGTCCAACAACGAACTTCTTCAAACAACCCTGATTTAACTTCCTGAAGATTGTATTTATTTGGCTAGTTATCGCCTACGAACTGATCTTCAGAGAATTTTTACGTTGCGATCATCATTTATGTTAAGGATTCACGCGATTGACCGAACCATTGCCATCTCGTGAAACATAGCAGCTATAACGTTACCACATAGTTAGCATCTTTATTACCGCATAATTTTTCATGATTCAATGCAATTATTTTCCCCATTGTTTGCGTTGTTCAAATGTATTTAGTTGTGTCTTTGAAAAATTGATGAGAACATTCCTGAAATATGCCATTATTTCGGACATTCCATGCCGAAAATTGAAGTAACTCTTTTTGAAAGTTATTTGTTTCCTCCGGTTCTAATTTTGATAGTTATTGTTGTATAAGATTATGTGTATTTAATTTTTGCAAAGCATAGAAATTTAGTAAAAATGGTTTCATTCTGAATTTTATTATATTTCATATGCCGAAACGGAAGTATTTGTACAATAATCTGAACTGAAAGAGAATTTCAGAAATTATTGAGGACGCTGCTTAATGCACTGCGGGGCGGAGTGGTGGGGTTGGACCTCCTAGGAATGATGGAGGTGATCACGCCACACTGCGCGATAATAAGAGATACCTAAATCTTTATCTTAAATCCTTAATTAAACCCCAGATTCTTAATGATTGCAAGTCAAATTCCCAGCTAACTAAGGGAAGCCATACTGCTTCAGTGTAAATAAAACCTCAGTTCCTGCTAGGGTTTATTATTTCCAAACGGAAACTTTTACACTTTTTAACACAAGTCAGTCTGTATTTTATTTACTTAACTGTCATCGCGGTGCGTGATGTCATAGGTTATTACAATGTTAAACTAAATCGATATCAGCCCATTATTGCATGTGCCTAGGCCAACTTTGTACTGCAGATACAACTGCCTAGGCCGGTAGGCCCATTATTGTATCTGCAGCCAAGCTTGTTAAATTATATTGTCATACGTCGGTACGTGTGTAGCTTGATTAGAATAGAATAGAAGTGTCGGCACTGAAGAAATAGGCCCATGGCCTGTTGCCGATTCTTGAATTTTTCGTGACTTGATTCACAAGGGATCCGACCTTTGGAACCCGATCTTTCCATAAATGACGATTGATTGAGATAGCTGCTGGACTTATTGCCTGGTCCGTAATCTGCTAGGCATTGGTTACAACATGGTTGTGTGTCAATATTTCCAGACTAGTAGTTGTGACTTAGAATTTTCTTGTTCGAACAAGATCAGCATACGCGCGTATAACGAGTCGGAACCGACTGAATTTAGTATAATTGGACGTGTCGCTAGTTTCCTTATTGTATTTTTTTTTTAATTTTAATGATTGTCGTGAAATGCGTGTGGGTAAGAAAAGATGATTCTATAATCGCTTGCATTTCAAAGTTGAATTTTGTATTGAATTATTTGTACATACCATGAAGATGGCTGTGAGATTTATTGAATAAATCGATGAATCGTTTTATTCTTTAATTGTAAAACTGTATCAACTAATGTATAATTATATTGTTCAACAAATCATTTGTTACGGTTGCTACACGGGAAGAAATATTAAAATTTGAAATAATAGAATTTCCTCAATTAACATTTTGACACCAGTCAAGTATTATGTTACTTCTAATTATGGGCTGAATGCCTGTATGTTATTGTTTTTTCCCGTACGCCTTTGAATTTATTTATTTATTTTTTATTTTCATGAAGAAGATTAATCTGATTAAATTGCTACCCAGAAGCACAGCAACTCCGATAACACTGTAGAGACCTGAGGTCGTACTATTAAATCTCGCCCATGAACATGTAGCGGCCTAAGTACATATATGTAACGACCCAAGTACACGTAGCGGCCCAAATACACGTAGCGGCCTCAGTATATGTAACGACCCAAGTACACGTAGCGGCCCAAATACACGTAGCACGATATCGCCCCCCTAGGGGCGATGGAAAGATTTTGGGGGGCGGTAAGGAAGAAGAGGGCGTTTGGGGGGCGATAGGGGGGCGGTAGTCCGAAGTAAGAAGTTCGAACGTTTGTTTGACGATTTGTACACAACACGTGCAGCACATGACTTCCAGCGATGGGTTTTTCACCCAGATCTGTTTTTTAACCTCTCTTGGGTTTACGTCTAGGACAAATTAACGGCCAGACTCTCGGCCGATCTCACGGCCAATTTCCAATTCAATGTTCGAGTAATATCTCTCAAACTAATGAACTTAACTCGATGAAACTTGGTACGCGTATTCATTAGGACCTAACGGTAATGTTAAGCTCGTGAATTTTTTTTATTTTGCCTTCATTTGTTTTTGCCATAGTTATATGACAATACGAGCCGAAATTCACAGTACCGGGTAATCAAGAAATTTTTTCCAAACTATTGAGCAGATTCTAGCGAAATTTTGAATTTACATTTTACAGTCCTTACTACCAAACGTTAATAATTAGCTCATGAAAATTTATTCGATTGTGCCATTATTCGCGAGTTTTTTTTCATTTCACCTTCATTCGTGATTTAAACAGCAATGCGTGCTTAAATTCGCAGTAATCAAGAAATTCCTTCCAAAACTACTGAATTGATTTGAACGAAACTTAGTATTTAAATACCTAACCTCAGCAACGGTGATGTTTAGCTCGCTACAATTTTTCCGTTTTGCCTTCGTTTGCGAGTTGTACGGCTATACGTATTCGGATATACGTAAACGGCTCTTGGTTAAACCGGCCGGTAGAAAAGCCGGTCGTTCCTCCTATATCTGTATAACTCGCGAACGAAAGCAAACTAGAAAAATTGTCACGAGCTAAACATCACCGTTGAGAGGTTAGGTATTTATATACAAAGTTTTGTTGAAATCTGTTCAGTAGTTTAGAAGAAATTTCTTGATCGCCGCTAATGTAAGCGACAAATTATCCGGCGATACGGGCCGAATATAATGAAATGTGAAATCAAGAATGACTGTGAAATGAAAAAAAAACTCGCAAACAAAGGTAAAATCGAAAATTTTTAAAAGCCAAAAAAGTCAACGCTTGGTAGTTAGGAATGTATAATCAAATTTTCGTTCAAATCTGTTCAGTAGTTTGGAAGAAATTCTTTGATCACTGCGAATTTCGGCCTTTATCGCAATATAACTCACGAATGAATGTGAAATTTAAAATTTTTTACGAGCTAAAAATCAACGTTAGGTATCCCGGCTTGTTCCAAGTTACCTTGAGCTGCGTTCATTAGTTTGGGAGATATTACTTGATAATTGAATTTGGAGATTGGTCGTTCGACCGGCCACGAGTCCGGCCGTGAATATGCCCGAGACGTCCTAGGTTTCTAGTGCTGAAACAGTTAAAACGGCATAAAAACATATTGGTTCACTAAATGGGGTTCTATTTGTGAAATACACATTTGTGTTTAACTTTTGTCTATTAAAATTGCAGCGTACTAAATTTCAAGAAAGAGGCGTATGTTTTTATATATGTCTGTGGGGGGCGCTAGAAGTGCACTAGGGAGTCAAAGGGGGCGCCAGCCTGAAAAAGTTTGGGAACCACTGCACTAGAGCATGGTCAAAATAAGAACTTCTTGCCGAAAAAAAAAACAAAAAAAAAAGAGTGAAGAGAGCTTGAGACTCGTGCTGCACCCCACTGATGTGCTTAAGTTCTTCATCGCTTAAATGGACCGCATACATTGACCTAGATCTACGACTGTTAAGAGGATTGTTCGCTTTGACGCAACCAATAATTAGAGTATTTGGTCATACAAGCCTAAACTCGGGGGCATGATGTACTGCTTTTGTTTCTATCTTGTAAGTCTATAAGGTAAACAAATTCAAAACAATGAACATGCTGGTCCGAATTTCCAATTCCTCGCAATACCATACTCGAGGCTATCTTAAGCTGTCATGCTCAATCGGAGTATGCGTGCAAGTACCGTCATTCTGAGATGTTGTATGTGAAGTTGGGATGGCTTCTTGAAAAGGATGTGAATTAATTATGAAATTGGGAATAGGCTGGCCTTTCAACAGGCACTCCTCTTCATGTGAATAGGTTTGTTGAACCTGAAATTTGAAGCATCGGTTAACAACATCAAAACATGAATTTAAAAGCTCAATATAAATTTACAATATAATTTCTATCTCCCACGATAAAACACTGGATTTTTATAGTTACATATATTGAAACAGAGTAGAAAGTTAAATTTTAGTAGGAACAATATATTATTCCAAAACATAGATCCGATAAAATACCAGAATGAAATTTTCAATATCTAACATAAAGCATCAAAATAAACATTATCAAAGAATATTTTTGTAGATGATCCATATTTTTATCACCCAAATTCTAGTTTACATATTTTTTCACTCCTCACAGGGTTTGTTTATGAAGCATCTCTTTTGACCATTTACCATTGCCATCTTTGAGGGGAGTGCAGCCTTGTGACGGGTGTCATCGCTGTAATGTCATATGAATGTGTCGTGTGAGTAGATAGTGAACAATTTCACGGACCCTCATGTCTCAAGTGCATAAATGAGTATGAATAACAGACAATTACAACCGTTTGTGAGCAGTTCTGCTGCTATTAGGCAAGAAATTCAGCGATTCGAATCAGTTCATCCCAGCATTTATGCTATATACGATATTATAGAGCTCATTCCAGATCCGCTATTGGCACAACAAATTCGTGAACATGTCGTTTGCATAGAAGGTATGTAACAGTATATTTATATTTCTTGATTTGTGATAATTTAACCCATTAAGCCAATTTTTTCTTTTATTTCAAAGACTGAAAGTTATTTGCAAGAATAAACTCAATTGTAGCCGAGTTCAACTATCTTGAGTATTAGATTAGAATAGAAATGTTGGCGCTGAAGAAATAGGCCTATAGCCTGCTGCCTATTCTTGAACAGGTTGAACTTTTCATGACTTGATTCACAAGGGATCCGGCCATTGGAACCCGATCTTTCCATAACTGACAGTGACAATTGATTGAGATAGCTGCTGGACTTATTGCCTGGTCTGCAATTTGCTAGGCATTTTAAATTTAGGACTGAACATATGCTCCTGCAGTCCTGCATAGCCTCATCTAGTCTAGCTGGCAAATGGGGTAATAAGGAAAAGGTGGGGCAAATTGAGACAGGCATTCCACATTTTGTAGAAATGTTGTAGCAGCTAAACTAATCGAAATATTGCTAAACTAAAAATAGTAGCAGAAATTCTAACTATCAATCATTCAATGTAGCATTTACTATCAATGTAGCATAGGGTAAACGCGGTATATTCCGACATTGTAGGTAATTCCGTCACCTCTCCAGCTTTTCCTTTATATTGAGCTTTGTTTTAGTTCCATGCATTCATTGATGGTTGAAATGGTGACGTCATACATTTGCGTGTCGAAATACTGCAAAAACACTAGGTCTTGGCCATCTAGTGGGAAAATATTGAGATTCAAAGAGAGACAATGCATGACACCACGTGTCAAATATTGCCACACAAAGTGATGGAATATAGGGATTTGGTAGGTTTCCATTCTAAAGGCTTTTTAATAAATATGGCAACATTTTGTGACGTTTCATTGTTGCTGACGCGTAGTGAAGATTTTTGAGAGTCATGTGAAGGCAACAGAACTTACGTAACGCATACGGTTTTTTTTATAGTTTTTCATTTCTCGATGCGTGCTTAATGTGTCGGAATATACCGCGTTTACCCTACAGCAAATTGAGAAATCATACATTCTTGGATTACCACCTCTAAAAAACCTCTGAAAAAGTGTGCAAAGTGAGGTTATGGAAAAGTACATTGTCTAAGATCTGCAGCAAAAAATATTTGTTGTATTACAAAATTTCACTTGCATAAATTGCAAACAGGTGTTGGCTCAGGCTTACAAATGTGTTTGTCTGAATTTGCATATCTCGTTCCAAGTAAATTGCTGCCATTTCTGCACGATGGGGTAATAAGGGACCCAGACACTCCCCCTCCAGGTTAATAAGGTAGACCCTGAAAACGCATTTATAGTAGAACCTCAGTTAGCAAAGGCTCCAGTTAATCAAAAAATCAGTTAACAACAAAAAAATTTCGATTACATTTACCTTGCTCTGCTGAAAGAATTTACTAACCAAAAAATTAATGCATCAGCAGTCATCACAAAATTGTGCAGAGAATGTCATAGGTAGAATTGTGCACCAGGCAACATAAAATGAAAAGTAATTAACCCAAACTATGATTTATTCATCCAAAAATATGATGATTGTCACTAGAACATTCCTTTCTGTTTCAGGCATGTTTTTATGATCTTTTTAGCACATTTTCTCTTTATGGAAAAAATGCACTATTGTGCTCGCTATGTCCGTCTGTCTGTCTGTTCGTCCGTTTGTCCGTGACTTCACGTTTTCGTTGACGAGACGAAAGTTTTAGTTTAGTTTTTAGTTTAATTTTAGTTTTTAGTTTAGTTTTTAGTTTAGTTTCCAGCTTTTAGTCTAGTTTTTAGCACATTTCCTCATTTATGGAAAAAATGCACTATTGTGCTTGCCATGTCCGTCTGCCTGTCTGTCTGTCCATGACTTCACGTTTTTGCCGACAAGAAAATGCGCTCTCTGTCACTCACTGCAGTGATTACTGAGTTATATTTTTTTGTTATAGTGAATTACTTTGACCCAATTGAAATGGAGTGAAATTACAAGCCATCCGGTAAGCTTACACATACAGAAAAGTGTAATATGGCTGCTGGTATAAAGCTTGCAGTGGACAAGGTCATTGTAAATGCTCAATGGCACATTCATGGATATGGTAATATATGGATATAGTAATATCATGTCAATAAATGGAAAACAAGTAAAAATTACAGAAAATGTCATTTATTCTACATCTACATCATCTACAAAGGAAAAGGAGGACTTCATATTACTGTTAGTAATAGATGAGCACACTGCATGCTTCAAACATTTTAAAATTAAGTTTTATTTCAAGTGTCCCAGATTACCCTGTTCCCAGGGGTAATTTGGGACGCTTTTATGTTGCATCTTGCACCTTAGGAATAGCCTATGGAATTTTTTTGAAGATGCCATGCGATAGCCCTTGCAACGTGCTATAAAATGAGCCCAAATTTGTTTATGAAATGTATCATGGTAAGAAGTTATTAACAAAAAACGCTCAAAACCATCCCTTATTAGCCCATTTGACGGTACTATCAAACAGGGTAATAAGGGAGGCAGTAAATGTATGATTTCTTAACTTCATGCTACATAGATATAAAAAATGTTGAACTTTATGCCACTATTTTTAGTTACGCAATATTTTGATTTTTGATAAGTTTAGCTGCTACAACATTTCTAAAAAATGTGTGACACCTGTCCTGATTTACCCCATCTGTCCCTTATTACTCAATTTGATGGTACTGTAAAACAGGGTTATAAGGGATGATTTTTTGTTTTTCCTTGATAACTTCTTACCATGAAACATTTCATCAACAAATTCTTTGCTCATTTTAAAGCTTTGTAAGGGCTATTGTATAGCATATGTGAAAAAAATTCCATATGGTATTCCTAAGGTGCCAGAAGCAAAAGAAGTGTCCCAAAATACCCATGGGAATGGGGTTATCTCAGACACTTAAAATCAAACTTTATTTTAAATTGTTTGAAGCATGCAGAGTGTACTCATACATTACTAACAGTTCTTTGAAGTCCTCCTCTTCATTTGTAGATGATGTAGATGTAGAATAAATTATGTTTCTGTGATTAATACTTTACAGTCTCCATTTTTCATTAACAAAAAAACTATTTTTTCTGTTCTATACCTAGCACTTTTAAAACCTCCCCAACATTTATTTGTGAGGTTTTTTTACTACAGACTCTTAATATTTTTACTGCAGACCTTAGCAGAAGTAATTTTCCAAAATATAATTTTACAACTTTTTTATGGATTTTTTAGAGCTTGTAAATGTATGACTTCTTAACTTTCTTTATGCTATATAAATAGGAAAAATGTTTAAGTTACACCACTATTATTAGTTTTGCAATATTTCTATTAGTTTTGCTGCTATAACATTTTTGTGCCATGGCAGAGGACTGTCTTGATTTATCCGCCAGTCCCTTACTACCCCATTTGATGGTATCTATATCTCTAATAATTATGTCAAATTGTCCATGACACTTGCTCAAGTTACTGACTTAGCCTGCTTAGATAAGATTGAATTTGCAACCATTCCTTAGTTGCCAGTCAGCCCAGCCTTATCAAGAAACAATCTATCCAAGATAAAAATCAAAGTAGCATCAAAATAGTATCAGATAACTATGAATAGTATCAGATTACTATCCATACAAGATTATTATATTTACACTTATTACTGAAATATTATGGCTTTTAAGACTGCTGCCAATCTAGAATATTGGGCATTATGTTGCAAAAATCATAGTAAAAAAATAATTTTACTGGTGATTCTTGTAACTTGTTAGCAGCATTGTAGGTTTTTTCTCAATTTTCACTGAAGTAATTAAACAAAGACCATTGGAACAGGTGAATTGTTTGTAAGCATAAGCACTTCTATCTAATTCATGGTTGGCTTCCTGATTTTCCAGTTTGGAAGTCTAGTGCAGAAAATATCTATACTCCCCCAGCTGCAAATATATTTTTGGAGCTGTTAATTTTTTTTTCTAAGCCATGAATTCCTTTTCCATGCTGTGAAAAGCCATTTTTGAGCACTGAACCAATTTGCCTAGCCACAAACTCATTTGCCTAGCCATGCACACACATTATCCTAATTCTCTAATTTATCTCAGAAATAGATATCAACAAGAATATTCTTTATTTGCAAGGCAAGTAAGTTTGATACACTGTTAGAAAAATTACCGTTAACGGTATTACCGGCATTTCAGTGGCCGGTCAACATGTGAAAAGAAACACCGTGTCACCATTTTATTCTAATTTAACACTAGAAATCCATAAAACATCTGATAAAAACGGCAAAACAGTTTATTTTCACTGGGCGACCGGCCACTAGAATGCCAGTGGGACCATTTTTTCACCGTTTTTTTCTAACAGTGTAGCATAGCTTTATTTTCAGTTTTGTTAGAGAAACAATACAGTTATAATTCAGTCTAAAATGACCACAAATCCATGAATGTCAATAGAATGTTTTGGGTGAAGTCATTATGCAGGATATTTTGGCTGGAGCATGTTACTAAACTGTAGAAAGTTCAAAATTTTGTGAACCATTTGCAAACTAATATATTTCAATCAAGCATAAATAAATGACTTTAGGGCTATGGGATTTTATGCCTCTGAAAATGATTTGAGGTTAGAGCCATATTATTGAAAAAAGTAAAATTTTTCTATCCTGTCAAGTCAAGAATTTTGCACTTTTTTGGCAAATTTCAAATCTGGCAGCTAGTGTGCTGTAGGGTTGGAATAACCTTACTTTTTTAAATTCTGTTGCTTCAAAGCTGCATTTTATTGAATCTCAAATGGTGCAGTTCCAAATTAATGTATTTTGATTTTATCTAAATTTTTGTGGCTCATGAATGCATCTTTCAAATATAATTTATTGTTTGACAGTTTATTTCTACACTCCTGCCAAAAAATTATAGGCAAAAAAATTCACTTCAAGAACATTGTGAAGTAAAAGCAATTGAATTTATAAAAAAATTTTATCATGCACCTGAAACCCTTTTTGCAAAAGTGCCTGCTAAATTTCATGATGCTATTCAGCCTATTGGCAATGTTAATTGATTGTTAACTTCAAATTCATTAATTGATCCTAAAGTATGTTGACTCTGCAAATTAAATTTTCTTATCTATCCTGATCCACTTGCATAGAAACTGGCTTAGAACTCGTCAATGGAATACCATTACCTATGTCCTATAGGTACTGTTAGCATCCCCTATACTCATAATATTAGTTATTCATTACAAATATAATTGTGGTATTGTTTTACATTGTGAAGATCATTATGCTACACTCGGAAAAACGAGTGAGACTTCGTCCAAATAGCGATGCACTTTTGTTCTTATGTGGGTCATCCTGACTCAGTTTAATCTGGTATAAGTGCGTATCAGTGCTACGGGGAGAAGGTGAGTCACTATTTGGACAATATAACTCATCCATTTATTTGGGTGTTATTGTTTTTATTTGTTGAGATCTTCTAATGTTTTGGAGTTGGTCACATAGCATATTATCAATTCATGGGGGAATTAACTTGTCACCTCAACTTTGTTGACCTTGCATTACAATAGTGTTAACGCCTGTGTTAAGTCACTCGAAGCTTAGACGCATTTCAGATTACTTATATATGTTTATTGATTGAAGTGTGGCGAGTTGCGTGCAGATCGCTCAGCAGATGAGGATTGTCGACGTATGTTAATTTGTTGCAATTCGCTTTATTAGCGCATTTTCTCATTTATGGAAAAAATGCACTATTGTGCTCGGTGCTCGCCATGTCCGTCTCGCTGTCTGTCCGTCCGTCCGTCCGTGACCTCAAGTTTTCGTCGACGAGAAAATGCGCTCTCTGTCACTCACTGCAGTGAGTACTGAGTTATGTTTTTAAACATTGTGCACGTGTGAAAAGCTTGAATGGTGTACATCGTATTATCAAGTTTCTTGTGCGAGCAGCTTTGGAAAATGTTTGGTCAATGTAGAAGTGCGATAAATATTTCAGTCATAGCGCACAGAAATTCCTTTGGACAGGGATTGGTTAGAAAACGAATTTTCGTGCTCAAGAAAACCGTTTTATAGACCACACTAATGTATTTTATTCACTTCGTGATTAAATTGCGAGAAAAATTAATTTTTAAAATTCATCTTACACCGTATCCAGAAATTATACATTTGAAAGTTAAGATTAAAGGTAATGCACTCACATTCAAGTAAGAATGTGAATGAATTGACTGGCATCACTACTATAATAGATTTTTGTAAGTATAGTACGTACTAAATAAGTCTGTAGTTCAAGATAGTAGTTATATAGTGTTTTTACTAGTCCGATTGAAGACTAGAGAATGCTTTTTATTAATAAATTTTTTGTTCGAATGATGAGTCAAACGATTTTCTGTGCTAGCGTCGGTAGAAGTACGGTAGTAAAAGAGATTTTAAACATTTTTCGGCATTGTGAAAACAGATTGGACAAAATTCAAAATTAATGTACAAGGTTATAAGTAATAGTATTATGACACCTATAAATTACAATACTTCGATCTTAGTTTTCTTTCAATGTATAGTTTTGTATATTTTTTCCTTGCAAAATGAACTATGTGTAAATTCTAGTTTATCTCTAGTGTTAACTTTAACGTTAGAATTTTAAAAATGAGTTGACACCATGAAGACCTACAGATATTTATTACTAAAGATTTCAAACCTGTGTTTAATTAATTAATTAATTTATTTATTTATACTTTTACGTCTCCGTTTGCTCATTGTCTTAATTTTACTTGCAACTTTAAGAGTCAAGTTGAAGCCGTTCATAGAACGAAAGAAGCTGTGACAAAAAACCTTACTTGACCTATGCAATGACGCACTAAGAAAAATGTATTGGTCCTATTGTTATAACTGTGATGCACTTTCTCCCCGTAATTCTTATACACCCCTTATACACCGAACTGGATCAGGATGCCATACGCAAGTACTGTACGATGTTAACGACTCGTATGTACGCTGTGCTTTTCTATGCACTTTATAGGCGTATCTAATTAGTTATTAATTACCTGAAGCAGGTTCGGGTGCCGTGATCGAATGAGGATAAATGAGGCGTGAGTTAAGTACAGATTAGATACTTATACTTAGTGAGAATATATCGCGTGTGAAGGAGATTATCTTTCAACAAGGAAGACATCAATCGAGAAATATCAAGGGACAAATGGTATCAACATTGTCATCTTACAGTACAAAAAGCGCATCGTTATTTGAACATTTCTCTGAGTACGCAATCTTAATTAAGTACGTACAAATAACTTAGCAATTATTAGTTATATTTTATATCTAACTTTATAGATTTAACTAAGCCATCAAGTTCTGAAGATTATACATAACCTGAATGATTCCCATATGACGCTGCTGATTATCTTCGAAAATTAAATCTTTCCGATCGAGTTAGAAAAATTTTAGTAGGTATCACTGATACCCGGACGACCGTTGCGTCATCCTTGCACGGATTCACGGTCGGGAGAAGCGCTTTCACGGCTTGTACATTGGGACTCTATACTTAATTTCATCGTATTTTGAACGTCTTTTATTCGTTCAGATTTATCGTCCGCAATCTTGATTGCTTTTGATCTTGGACCCGATCTGTCTCAGCCTCGTCGATGGTACCGGGTTAGGTTTAGCGCACTCAGAAGAATGAACGAGTCATGTTATCCAAATAGTGACACACATTTTTTCAGCGCATTTATGTTTGTCCCTCTGTCTGTTTGTTTGTCCGTCCGTCCGTGACTTCACGTTTTCGTCGACGAGAAAATGCGCTCTCTGTCACTCACTGTGCAGTGAGTACCGTACTGAGTTATATATTTTTTGTGTGTTGCACTGAAATGCCCTTGCATTCAACGCATGCATTCAACTGTTGCCCAAGTATTCACTCATTGGAAATCATTGAGACTTTGTCCAGTTAACGATGATACACTTTTTATCTTGACCCAGTTTTTGGGGGGTAGGTCCTTTTACCGGGTCATCCTGACCAAGTTTGGCCCGGCTTATCATATATTATTATTATTATCATATATTAATATATGATAATACATTATCATTCATATATTATTAATATCATATATATTAATATATATTATCATATATACCTATTATTAAGGGCTTATCATATAGCGCTTTTGTTCGCTATCTGCTGGTGCTGTGGTTAAAAAGCGAGTCACAATTTTGACAATATGATCGATTTATTTATGTGAATGTTACTTTCTGAGCCGATGTATTCGTTTTTAGCAGAAGTTGTTCGAATAATCCCGATAGTATTGTTTGGTCCAAAACTTTTCCTGCCACTGTTGCTCCGTCGTCAATATTATCGTGATTCACGATTTACTTACAAAGCCATTTTATTGCTGAGATTATACAAAATCCGGACAATAATGCGAATATGCCATCAGAAAAATTAATGGCCAGTATTGTCCAAATATGGACACACATTTTCTTACCCTCAGCACGAGCAGTGAGCGGACGTATCTCTGAGATGCCCTTTTGCGAGGCTAAACTGAGTCAGGATGATTTACATCAGGGCAAAAGTCCGTCGTTATTTGCGCCGATTCTCACTTACTTCCCTGAGTGTTGACGTTTATTATATATTATAATCTCTATCTCTTTATTATAATTTCTAATTATAATCATTAGATTATAATTTACCAAACTTATTATTATTATCACCGTTTTTTTTAATTGAATTTAAAAAATTTTTACTCGGGGAAAAAATTTATCACAGTTTTTAAATATTATTTATTTATAATTATAGATTATAATTTACCAATTTATTATAATCTCTAATTATAATCTCTATTTATTGCCGTATTTCTCTGAGTGTTGACGTTTATTTCCCCGTGAGTGGCACGCGCGTTAAAGAAGGCAGGCCGGCGTTTCGGTTTCGTCAAGGAGGCCTAGAATTTTCCTGCAAAGAACTAATCTGCTCTAATTATAATTTCTAATTATAATCTCTAATTATAATCTCTATTTATTACCGTATTTCTCTAAGTGTGTAAGTTTATTTCCCCGTGAGTGGCACGCGCGTTGAGAAGGTATAGGCCGGCGTGGCAGTTTCGTCAAGAAGGCCTAGAATTTTCCTGCAAAGAACTAATCTGGCATTGGGAGGCGGGCGATCTGGTCTCCAATTGTGCAGTTGGTAACTGGACTCCTCGTATATTGTCGTATAAGTCTTTTGTTACGAGCTCTGTATTTGGTCGCTCGCTCGTTCCTTGCCTTTCCTACAAAATCCTTCTTTTGTGAAATGAACTTCTTGGGTTCCTTCAATTCGGGTCTTTCATCCTTATTATTTGCATGTGATCGCGTGCCGTCTCGTCGGTCGAATAACTATAGAATAACTACCGTGCTGCCTAAGTCTGTGAAATATGTGCTGCGAATACCATCTCCCTTATCCAATACCGTTAAAACAATGTTGATTTTGAGTTGATTTTGTTGGAACGTTGAAATCAAACGTAAATTTCAACCTCAAATGCTATGGTGGATGTATCGAGAATTCAGCTCGAGACAAATATCTGGGCTACCGACGTTGAATTTCTCACTTAAATTAAGCTAATTAAAATTAAATTTTTATTAAGCTTAGTCTAGACTAGCCGGATCATTATTTTGGTTATAAAGAATGAGTTTTTCACTATGTTGTCTAAATTTTTAGTATTTTTCAGTTAGCATCATTTATTTACATGTGTCGTCTGATATACATTTATCCTGAGTTGTATAGCATTAGATTTGATTTAAAATTTAATTTATTATTGTGATGACACATTTGTAATGATGCTCATGTGTCACTCGTGTCACCATTCCCTTAATTGTCATTTGCGCACTTAGCCGACATCGACTGCGTTTACTCGTAGAAAAATGACAAGATCATATTGTCCGAATAGTGAACCACTTTCTTCACGTAGCACGAATACGCCATTAAGCTAGGCTAAATGGGACCAGGATGACCCATACAGCCTCAAAAATTGCATCACTATTTGGTCAAACTCACACTTGTATTTCATAGTGATTAAACGGATCCCGAATTGATTTATCGTATCAAAAACAGTTACAATCGAGTTTGTTACTCCGTCAGCCAATCACTGACGACATTTCAAGCGATATCCACCAATCACAAACGAGAAATCGGCCGCTACGTGTGCTGAGGATGTACGTATACTGGGAGAATTTTAATAGTATGGCCCCAGGTTGAGTTCACGCAACAAAGGGGTTGAGAAAATCGCTAATTTGCTTCCCATTATCTCAGCCCACGAAGTGTTCACGTAACTCTCCTCGTACCGTATGCAACTGAAATTTAAGCCTCACTTGTTGATTAACTTTCGATAATTTTCAGGAAAGTTGAAATTCATCAATTGCTGGAGCACTATTATTTTTATAGTCTCATGGAAGGTGCTTCCTGTCAATGATATATATATAAACTATTATCTACTAAAACATGTCATTGAATCTTGAATCAGGTTCGAGAATTCCTATGAATACCGATGACCGAAGAAGAATTCTCTTAATATGAATATCATTTCCATCGAACTTATCCATCGTTGTCACCGTGACTTCATTGGATATCATACTGAACGCTGATACAAGAATGAACGTTGGTCGTTCCATCACAGATGAGTGACATGAATTTTATTTCGAATTTTCCAATGATGAAGCATCGATCTCGAATGTTACAAGTTCTCGCAAGCGTTTCACGGCAACAAAGCCTCTTTATTTACCGTAGGAGCTCGGTGAGATTGGGTGCTACGTGTAGCTAGACTACGGCAAAGCTGTAACAATGGTGTGCAAATATTGCTTGCTACCTGCCTGTCCATCTCCTGTAGTTGTTATACTGAAGGAAGCGTTAGCCACGCCGCTATTGCGCTCGCTTACCTAACGTGTCCTGGAAGCTTCGTTGGGAGTTGAGACGCGTGGCTTGGTTTGCAGGTAACCGAGGTCCTGTAGTTGTTAATGCAATTCCTTCCTTAATTGATGAGAGCCTAATTGCCATGAAATTATATTAGTACCTTAGCTGAGGGAAGTATAACAAGTACTATTAGTACCACAAATATTAAGTGCTATTAGTACCAGAAATATTGAGTACCATTAGTACCACCAATGTTAAGTAGTATTAGTACGTTAGCTGGGGTAACAAATATTTGCACGTTACATAGTGTAAGTAGTAATGGTACGTTACATAGCGTATACCATTAGTACGTCAGCTTACGTTAGCTTACGTTAGTACTTACTATTAGTAGGTACGGTAGCTGGGGTAAGTTTTATTAGTATTTTAGCAAGGGAAAGTGATATTAGTACGTTAACTAGGGCAAGTATAGTATTGGTACGTTAGCTGGGGTAGCTAATATTTGTACGCTTACTATGTCAAGTAGTACTATAGTGCGTTAGCTAGACGTGCTTCAGATCAGAGATCATTGGCATCCTACAAACTCCAGGAATTACGCCTATAAATACCTTCACGTCAATAAGAATATTATTAAAATGGCTTCATAATGAAGCCACATGCTTGCCTCTATGCATGTGTGCACGTATAGGTACATAATTATAATTTTTCCTACAATTTAAATTAAAATTTTCAATGTAAATATTCTTGTTTTAAAGCTATCTCACCATCGTGTGTCAAAAATTGTTTAAAACCTTTTGAGGATGAACTTTTTTAATTTTTGAACTCGCAAATTGACAAGCGGTGAGATATATGCCATCCCCTTAGCTTCACATGCTCACATTCACAACAGCATTTTACGTGCATTAACACTTGTTACTCTTAAAGAATTTTCTTCATTAGTTGAGACCGTCATTGTGTAACAAGGTTGGCTCTAATTAAGTCGCAGGATGGCCAACAATGCATCGAAAAATGCCTCAGAATTTCCATGGGAATCTGTTCGTTCGTGAGAACGTATAACGGTGGCTTAACTTATCCTCGCTACGTTCTTTTTACGTCACTTTCTGGGCCAGCTATTGTGTTGTGCTCCCGCTTGTGCAGTTAGGGTATCAAGTTCTTGAATTTTGAAGTAACTATCTAATGATTATTTTTATGGAACTGAAATATTCATATTCATGTTCCACTTGAAACCAATGTTTGTAGTAATAAATGTATAGTTTATTATACTTTAAAAACGATATCTATCATTCTTTCCTTGCTATTTGGAGAATATGATGTTTTTAAAATAATATATCGTGTTTGAATATTGCCCTACAATTTTAAGTATGTTTATTTGTTCTCAAGATGTTTCCCTACACTATTTTACTGTATTTATTCTCTTAATTACGAGTTATTTTTTGTGTGCAGGTGAGTACAACTCTGCTGGTTCCTCTTCCCCACAAATGCGAGTATTTTGATTAAGAACAGATCTTATATTCTTTACTTTGTGACAATCTGAACAAATAGAACTTCTGCAGAGACTGATGAATGTGCGTTTTAGAATAACCAAAAACTATAGATTTTTGCCCGTGTACGCACTCACAAAAAAAAAGAACGTATTGTGAGTAATCCGACACTCATTTTTTTATTGGAAAAATTGATTTTGTTGAATACGCCGTCGTCGAATGAAGAATTTAATTCTAGTCATTTAGAAATCGACCACTTTTATAATTGTTTTGGAGTTTGATTAAATTATAGCAATCGAATTAGAACCTTGATTAAGGGATGTCGTTTTGTTTCGAATAATTATCATAGGGAAATATTTACCTTATTGCTCATGGGTTTCACAACACTTGAAATGTATATCTTAATATTTAATATAGAAAGTAACGCTGTTTAATTTGGTGTGCAGTGGAACGGCCTATTTGTCGCTACCTTTTCCACACATTGGGATGAACGATGTAAAAAAGTAGATCCTTTGTTGAGGTAGACACGGTGCAGGCCCTAGGTAGATGAGCAGTAGACACTTGCACAATGTGGGTCAACCACTCAACCTGTCAATCTTTGCCCTGTCTACTGGAACGTATTCAACAGCACTGAAGGTCTTTCACAGTCCGCGTGATCACTTATGTATGAGTTTCCTAACGTATTTCAATGTGAAGTTGTTCGGTTCATATATATATACATACTTCTACTTTATCTACCTAGAGCTTCCGGCGTCTAGTGCGCGACCTTCCTGGCTAGTTTACTGAGAGTAGAAGTGTCTTTATAACGCATGTGGAATGTAGAGCTGCCTATACGGAATGAGTACATCTGTTTCTTGCGATGAAGCTGAAGTGTAATGAGTATTTTTTAATATCGAAAGCATTTCGAACAAAGTTGTTAATTTTTTCCGTTAGATGAGAAATAAATGGAATTAAAATCATTTGTCGTAGTTGATTGATGCATATTACTTCTATGCAGCGGTAAATTTGTATAAATCTACTCTTCAATATCGATGGCCTTGCGTCGGCCTCAATCAACTTCTTATATCGATTAATTTTCTAAACTTAGAAATAATAAATTAATGTTTTTAATTGTGTTCTGTGGTTGCAATTTTCTACAAGTATTGTTTAAAATTCCGGGGTTCGGTCTTCGCTATCCAGCATGAAGGTCATCATATCGACGTGAAGCTTCTTCATTTCCTCCACTACATGTGAGAAACGTCGAATAAAACACTGCTCTTTATTAAACTCCTTAAAGTGAACTTGAGAAAAATCCTGCAAATCGGATTTTCCTTTGAATTTAGTTCAGATTTGCGGCCAAATGGTTTCATCGTATCAGTTAGACCTGCTGAATATGGTATTGCAGATACCGTGAGATGATAGACATAGGTGGTAGTACCAGGACCACTGTCTATACAATTGTACCATTGAACGTCCGTAAAAAATGCAGTCCTGAACCGCTAGATCCGAGTAGATCGTGCGCTTCTATAGTTTTGACTCAAAATACTATCGCATCGGCAGTCACAATGGTTGGGTTGTGTGGTTCTCTAACCGCTAGATTGTAAGGTTCTATAGTATTGACTAAAAATACTATCGTATCTGCTGGAAGTTCTCGCCTGTCAACCCCCATTGAAGGCATGCGACGCGGCTTGCTAAATCTCTACGATAAAAACTCTGAGGTTTTGTCCCGGTTCCGCGTTATCAGATCGCCAGGCTCATCATGCTGTCGTCAGCTGCTGCATGGGTGCTGGAATTCTGGACGGCCACGGCCTAAAATTCCATTTTGGCCCGCATTTTTGCATGGGATTTTTTGAAGCGATGAATGTGGTATTTTGAGCTAGTGGTTTCGCAGCTCTATTAATCGAGCTAGCGTAATTATGAATGAAATTTTCTGAGTTGCTACGAGAAACAATTTTTTTTATTTGATGTTTATTCACTTGGCCCGCATTTTTGCACGGGGATTTTGAGGAGCTATGAATGGGTTATTTAGAGAGACTTGTATCGCAGCTCTATTGATCAGAGAGAACTGAGAAGCGTAATTATGAACGAAATTCTTCTGAGTTGCAATGTGATACAAGTTCTCTTTATTTTTCGTTTATTTATTTTTTTTTATAAAAAACGTATTCACAAGAGACTTTTATTTGGTTATGATGTTCTATTGTTGGCAGAGATCTTATCCACGGGCAACTATATCCTGCTAATTTGAGTTCTAACATTGAAAGAGAAATTATAGCAATGATAATTATTGATGTTGTCCATAGATGATGTGCGGAAATTTTTCTATTGAAGTTGTCCTGGAGTTGATTTCTTTGATACTGCCTATGAACATCGGCTGTAAGTGCATGCAGTCAGTTGCATAAATTTAGTTTGATGACCTAGGTCTTTATATTACATCATTGTAAAAATTTGCTTATTTGAAATTATTACTTGAATTAATAATTTTCCGTGGATATTTTACCTTTAATTTAGTTTACCCTTACTCCTTATTACCTTCTCCCTGATAATATTAGGACAGTTATGGGTTTGGGCACCGGAAAGCTAACTAGTCATATTGCGCCTGCAATATTGTTTTCCCATTCCTTTTAAGGTATCTACCGTACTTTATTAATTATAATTTATTTGATGTTTAATAGTGTACCAATAATGCGAGCATAAACCCTGATATCTGTAGGCGGTAAAAAGCGGCAAACCTCATAACGTAAAAATTGTGAAGGAGTCCGTGTGCTGAATGAGCAGTTAGCGTTTGCTGTCAGCCCAGGGCGGGGTGATGTACTCATGCTAAACTGACCTAGTGAGTGTTTGTACTTCGACTTGCTTGTATTTATTTGTCTGACAATCCTACCCTTGAGGCAGGATCTCTTCTGACGTCCCTTTATTTGAACGTTTTGCGTTCACTGCGAACGAAATCGTTTGGACGCAAATCGTTTGAAAGTATGAAGTTTGCGAACGCGTTCCCTGCTTCATTTCACAAGAAGATAGATATTTTGAGGAATTTACCTAAAAATTTAAGTATATACAGTGTAATTCATAACAATCTCTTTAATATTAAAAGTATATTTTGAGAGCAACGTTACGCTTATAAATGTTAGGCAATTGAGTTAACGCTGCTTCTATATAATAGACCTATATTTTTATTCTGGACTAGAGTGAACGCAGCGTGAGCCTCTGTGATCAGGGACGAGCCCTGAAGAATTGAATATACATTTTGTTTGCTGAGTATATTGACGTAACTCTGAATTATCAAACCAGTGCCGTTTTTATAGATGGACATTTTAGCTACTGTAGTCTGTTGTGTGTGCTAAGCAAAGAGAGAAACGGGCTCATGAAAGTTATAGCAGTATGAGCGTCTAGCGAAGTTCATCGTTGATAGTTTTGCAGTTTGAATGAAGAGATAAAAATTTTTGTCTTCATGGTTCTATTTAATTTTCCACTATAATCGTTATTTCCAAATCTAATTAAATGAAAAACATTATATCAGATGTTGCCTGCATAACTGTGGCTATATGGCCGTTGTCTATAGTACGCTCATAGAAATAAGTGAGATTTTGTACAAATAACACTTTTTGTCCTTTCGTGAGTCATCCTGACCTAGTTTGGCACGGAAAAAGGCCTGTATCAGTGCTACGTTCGCTCCATTTTCGTCTTTTGGATAAGGAGAAAATATAACTCAGGACTCACTGCAGTGAGTGACAGAGAGCGCATTTTCTCGTCGACGAAAACGTGAAGTCACGGACGGACAGACAGATGGACAGACGGACATGACGAGCACAATAGTGCATAAAACGTGAAGTCACGGACGGACAGACAGACGGACATGGCGAGCACAATAGTGCATTTTTTCCATAAATGAGAAAATGCGCTAAAAATGCTTATATTCTGTTTGGACATTGTGACTTGTATGTAATTTTTTAGTAAATGCCTGTTATGGTTGTATTAATTGGGGGCTTCATTGGTACTTTTATTGTCTTCTTAAAGCGCAAGTTCACCAAAAATTTATAAGCCAGGAAAGCGCCAATTATCCAGGGAATTTATCTTTCTTTATTTTTAACTTTGGCTCCCCGTTAATGATTTTAAAACCTTAAGTTGAAAATAAATAATTATACTAATTAGAATTCCAGTTTCGTTGCTGGAATTGAGCGGCAAATTAAAGTCTACAGAATCATAGGCATATTAGTATCATAAACGAAGTTCTGCTACCACTCAGTCATATTGAGTGGTCGCAAAACGATCTGATACACTGCCCATCTCACATTAACTTCTCCTTCGTGATATACAGTGAATCGCAAACACACTTCATCGAGTTAAACGAGCGTTGAGTCGCGTGCATGCGTCATCAACCGAGAATTTATAGCTGTTTTTATTCCATTTGCTTTTGTTCTTCAGCGCCCATGCGATGGTCCCATATAACTCTTGCCCCTCGCCCGTGTTGACAGCAAATGGCTATCTTAATATGTTTTATTGTCGCTTGCATATCTGCGAGTGTGCTGGCGGTGTTAAATCATGTGAGATCCTAGCATCCGGTCAGGCTTTAGCTTTGGGGCTGTTGAACCAAACCTGGGCCTATACTTTCAAAAAAAGTTAAGAAATTGTAAGTTCATCAGCAAATCATTGGCGGACTTTCAAGCAAAATCCACCAATAAAAGACAAGAAAATAGAGCGTAAGTACTTACTTTCACTTAGCGAGTTTTGAAAGTATGGCCCCTGCAGCGGAGATCGTAAAGTTTTGATGCGTACGTAGTATTACGTGGCTATAGATAACAATTAAGGGATATTAAGATCCTTAGAGGTAAATGGCTGAATGACTAATGAGTAATGACTAATATAAGGGCTCGTATTCAATTTTGATTATCCATGTATAGCTGATCCTGCATGGAAAGACTGACTATGTGCAGTTAGTACCAGACGGTTATCGAATAGTTGATGTGTGATTTCTGAATTTTTGTTTCGTGAGCGAGTTGAAACTTCTACTGATTGTGGATTTATTGTATTACTAATTTCTTGCTTTTTTAGATTAATTTACATTATATTTTTATTCAAATTACAGTTTCGAGTGCCATAGAGCTGTATCGCTCAATTCTTGGCGTCAACGTGTAATGAAATAGAAATTATTTTTCTCCATTAATTGTACAGAGGAAATTGTGATTGACCCACGACATGCATAGTTATTACATTATGGTTCCAAAAACATATCTTACGTTAGCAACATATTCAAGAAGCATTATCAAAAAAAATATTTTTTGCAAAACTTCGCACATGGAATGATCATCTCTATCCGGGTTGGAATAAGCACGTGTAGTGAAGAGTTTATTCTCCATGATACAATCTGTGGATGAATACTCGTGCTATGTGGTAATGCGAGCCATTATGTGTGAGTCACTGGAGAGCTCATAATGTGTTCCATGTCATTGAAACAATCAGTGCTCGCTATTGTGTTCCTTCCATGGCTTGGTGGTGCGGTCTCACTGCCGCTGCTTCCATCCTATTCGCTCTTGTGATGCTTACACTTATGACGTTGAAACAGCGTTGATTACGAGTTGATTTGGTTAAAAGAACTTTGATTACGAGTTGATTTGGTTGAAACAACTTTGATTACGTGTTGATATCGTTCAAATAAATTTGATCGCGAGTTGATTTCGTTGAAACTACCTTGATTAACGAGTTGATTCGGTTGAAAATATGTTCGATCAAAGTAAGAAGCCTGGTTGCACACTTTTTATAGCTGGCCGATGAATGACCAAGTCCTAATTTTAAAAGAGGATGTGATGGTAATAGACAGACTGGCAGAGTACGACTGCTGCATGATCGATAATCATGACAGAATATCAGCTGACAATTGTTGGCCGATTATATACCGCATATGACCATATGTAGGGGAGGGGTATTGTGCATCGAGTTGACTCCCTTGGTGCATCGATGATGATTGGTCTCTTTTCCGCGCATTTAGAAACTGATTGGCAAAGTAGCAGTGATGTACGGCAATTATTCATTGACAACTGTCGTCCGCGTTTTTGCCTCCATTCTCTGATTGTTTTAGTGAAAGTTTTGATCATAAGTCTATTAATTCTATATAGCACAAGTTAATTACTGCAAGGTAATTTACGGAAATATCTGATCTTTGTGTTCGCAAATCTCTGGTCTTTCTGATTCCCAATCTCTGATCTTTCAAATCGCCAATCTCTGATCTTTCTAATCGCCAATCTCTGGTCTTTCTGATCGCCAATCTCTGCATGGTCTTTCTGATCGAGAATCTCCGATCATTCTGATCGACAATCTCCGATCTTTCTGATCGACACTCTTTTTCATATTTTATCGGTTAAAACTGATATGTGCATTTTGCATGCTCGCTATTTTCATATCAATGTGTGAAAATATCAACGGAAAAGCTACTGCGAAAATCCTGATCGCATTCAACACCCACGCATTCCCACCCAGCATATTTGCTTTACTTATAGTAAGTCAACAAGATTTCAAAGCAAAGATTAGCACGCTAATGTATTTCAGTTGGGATCTTTTCACGAGGTTCGTATTTGCGTTTAAAATGGCAGTGTTTGTGTGTGCCATTAATCGCTTTGCTGTCTTGACGGCTTTCCCACTTAACTCAAGCCTTATTTAGGAAATTTCCCAGCCGTGGTCTCACTTGCACTCCATTTGACAATTTGTGTGTACACTCAGAAAAATGAACTGATCATGTTGTCTCAATAGAAACATTTTCTTGCCCACAGCACGCACATAGAGCAAACCTTGCACTGTTATGCCCTTTTTCCGGGGCAAACTGTGTCAGGATGACGCACGCAAAGGCAAGAAGTGCGTCGATATTTGGACAAATTTTCACTCGATTCCTGAGTGCGAGGACCGACGTTTGTACTTCTAATTTGCCGATTGTATTTCTTACACTAGCCAGGGGGTTCCGACTAATGCATTTCAACTGCAAAGGCCTCGTTTACTTTCTTTTGTTGGGCTCAACAACTGTTGCTGCTAAGTGACCGCTTTCCTATACCTACATACAGTTTTAAATCTAAACTCGAAAACGATAAACAATGTCCCTCCATGCGAATGACGTTGGAATTAACGTTGATTAAGAGCTCATTTTGTTGAAACAAGGTCTACATGAACGTTATTTGAACGTAATTTCACTTTATTTCAACGTTATTTTAATGCCATTTAAACGTTGAATACGCCTATGGGGGTGCGCTTATAATTTGCTCTTATGCCGACAGACCATATTGTGCATGCTTCGGTATTCTGTAGCGGGTTTATGTTCCATTATTGTAAGCTCCACAGTTGTGTATTTTGTTTATTGTTTGTAAAAAATTTTTGATTATCGGCTGATTATATTCTGATGGTATTACGACTGACGTTCGGCTTGAGTGCCTATAATAGTGCTGTCGAGCGAATGTACGTATTTTTAATTGACATTCTGCTAATTATTCATATTATAAGGCGACCATTATTGTTTGTACAGTCAGGCATCGTTCATAAATTATATTGCACGGCGATCACTATTGTTTGTACAGTCTGGCCTCGTTCGTAATTTATATTATATGACAATAATTATTGTTTATACAGTCAGGCCTCATCCGTAATTTATTTAATATGGCGATCATTATTGTTTGTACAGTCAGGCCTCTGCAGTAATATATATTATATAACAGTCACTATTGTTTGAACGTACAGTCAGGCCTCGTCCATAATTTATATTATATATCAATCCCTATTGTTTGTATGTGGGAATGTCGACGAAAACAACTCTTGATCTACCGACTGTCTTCTCGGAATGTTTTATCGCCCTCAAAGCATTTTAATTATACGCATTCATATCCACCGGTGCGTTCTGTGTAATGTGTATTGTTTATGCCTGTGCTATAGTACGCTTTAGTACATCAGTGCGGAGTTGGTGATGTTGTTAGGAACGCTGTTATATGCTGGTGCTGTTATAAGGGCGTGACGGGAGGTTTTTGTGTACGGGTGAGAAGTCACCACAGGAGCGTCCTACTGCGAACAATCGGCCAAATGCTATCGAATTACATGAGAAATACCATCTTAACCCTACCGTGGCGAAAATATTCCAGCAATCTTATTTAATTGTTTAAATCATGATATAAAACATACATCGATATTTATTAAATTGGGAATAAATGCTTCGGATGAGTCATTCGTGGGTAGTTCTCTATCTACTGTAATTTAGGTTTTTTACTGTGTTTAATTTTTTTTAAATAGAATCCATAATTTTAATCTAAAAATACTAATGCATAATTTTATTTCTGGTGCGGTTATGTGGTATGTCTGATCAATGATATTAGGTTGCCTCTGGCTATACATTAATCTTTATTTTTTAAAGGATATAAATGAATATGTATATCATCGGCGTCATGCTGCTTGTCTCGCATCAGTAGTGTTATGTTACTCTCCCATAGATCGGTGGTCAACTGGTCATTCATTTCTACTTATGTTTTTCTTCGCATCGACTCATTCAATAGAAGAATAATAATAGAATAAGAATAAAGAAGGGTAAGAGTGAGTTGCATGTCTGTGCGCGCTGGTATTTCCCAGCACAACCTTTATAGATTTGATTCAGTTTCCGTTGATGCCGTTGCAACATGATTGGGTTAAGGGAGTTTTTCAGCTCGTTTTTTATTTAAAAGTTATGATAACCTGTCAAGAGCTCTCAGATTGTCCTGTGCATTGAGCCATATTGTGTTAAGGTATTCATGTGTATGGTACCATCTATGGTATTCTTGTGTATGTATGGTACCGTGTATGGTATTCTTGTGTATGTATGGTATTCATGTGTATGGTACCGTGTATGGTATTCTTGTATATGTATGGTATTCATGTGTAGAGTACTCACGTGTATCGTATTCACGTGTATGGTATTCACGTGTATGGTATTCACGAGTATGGTATTCACGTGTATGGTATTCACGTGTATGGTATTCACGTGTATGGTATTCACGAGTATGGTATTCACGTGTATGGTATTCACGTGTATGGTATTCACGTTTATGGTATTCACGTGTATGGTATTCACGTGTATGGTATTCACGTGTATGGTATTCACGTGTATGGTATTCACGTGTATGGTATTCACGTGTATGGTATTCACGTGTATGGTATTCATACCTGTGTACATGTATGCCTGTGTGCGACTTGTGAGTATCACTCATGAAAATAAATGGGTCGCATTGTCCAAATATCGACACTTCCTACATGGCGATTTTGCCTGGCCTAATTGGGTCAGGGCGACCTATACACGAAGGCAAAATGTGCATTGCTATTCCTACATAGTCTCACACGGTTTTCTGAGTGTAGGTTTCATATATTTACGTGTGTTGTGTGTTTATTCCTCATATTAATTTATTTCGCTGACATGAACGTGAATGAAATTTAAATAAATATGAAAGAAATTAAGATACTTAAACAATTGGAAATGACTTAAATTTTATCTCTGTTTTCATAGGTATTCCTTTCATAGTGTATTTCTTTTAATTCTTTAGACTTAAACAAGATGGTAATTTTGCTAGCGTAAAGATATCCGTTTTGTTCGAAACTATTTTACTTGCCACTAAGCTGTGAGTGCTACTAAATGAGTTCTCGATTCTTACTTCGGGTTAAAGAATTTCATCTTCCTATCATCTCAATTTCGGGTTCTGGAGTGTTGTATTGTTTTTTCCTAAATCCACAATTTCGTAGTTTCGAATATCCAAATTGTGCGCTCGGTTTTCCGAGGTTGCTATACCTTATTGGAAGTTATTGAAAAAAGTTTCCAATTTATTGAATAACATATGTCATTAAACCCACCACAAATTCGATATTATGTAATTGTTGGGGCGAGCATATAGTTATTTCATCATACGTATGTCTAAACGTAGAGTGAAGTGATGACTGCTTCGTGGACCTACGGTATCGTTCCCTTCGATTAGGCTTCTGACGTCAATATTCATCAAATCATCGCAGACTTTTAGGTGGTTTTCGAGTGGCCGCTGATAACTCGCCTATAATTTACAAATGAACTAGACTCGAGCATGCGCATGACCATTCATTGTGTACGGACCGTTCGCTTCACATCTCAATATTCACGCTGGAGATTTTACGACCTGAACCAATTCTGTGGGACATTCTCCAGAGTAAGTCCGAAAAGACCCTTAAAGTGAAGCCTGCAAAGGCTTTCACGGACATGCATGACCGAGGGCATTTTTCAGGAGCGAAAATCAAAGTTTATCGGGGATGCAGATTTGGCCTTACGACTCGAACCTTTGTTAGGTTTCATTTTTACGACGTGACCAAGCTATTGTATCCAGTTAACTAAAACCGCTATCGTTTTCACACTCGCTTCGGTGCGTGGGTGTTCACTTCATTATACGAGACTCGTAAACTTTTACGAATCATTCATGCACTGAAAAAATAACGTTTTCGAGTCAATGTCGCTTTTACATGAAATGCATGACGCTCATTGTACCGCTTTGGAAGCGTAAATTTTGTACGGTAGAATGTTGTCACTTTTGGTGATTTGTTGGCTTTTGAATTCTAGTTGGCGCAATCATCATGAATTTATTTCAACTGGAAATTCTGTATTTTATTATTTTGAATTTGACGTAAATTTAAGTTTATGAAACGTAGACACATAAATTTAGTGCACATACTTAGAAGAACGTTTATCAATCGCACGAAATTCCTAAGAATTTCCACCCATGTCTTCACTCATGTTTGTTTTCCTGGTTTCGTATGAAGTCTTGACGAAACTATTCCCTCTCTGAAGAAGTCCTCACCGTTCCTAGTTCTTGAACGGATTTTTTTAACACGGTTACCCCTTGCACAGCGGGAGACCTAACCGCGTCTCGGAAGTGTCTATCCGTCTCTTGGAGCACGTCTTGACAGCGCCGTAAATTGATTACTCGTTATAGCGAGCGAGGAGGCCCTTGTGCCACTTGTCAAGTTACGCCTCGTTTGACAAGCACTTGACAAGCCTCTGACGTCCGTTACGGCCCATAAATTGCAACGCCCGTAATTGTCGCAGCTGCTTTGGTCGCTGGTCAGAGGCGTGACCTTTGCTGCCCCGGAAGCATCTTGAGGTTAACTTATTAATAGAAATTTGTTAGTTAAAGTTTATGCGGTTCATTTTCTTGCTTCTATTTCTCAAAGATTATGTATGTTTCAATGTATTTAACATGAATGTTATAGATCTGCGGTGAAAAAAGGTACTTCTATATGTTTGTACTGTCTATATTTCTTGTGAAATGCTCAGGTCACTAGTCAAAAATACGCAAGAGCATCACTTTCAACTACATATCAATATTCGCTAGCATATCATTCATGCATATGAAAATGATCAGGGCAGATATAGTGTATCGAATATTCAGCTATCGTCCCCTTGCCGAGGTCAATATCTCGAAGGAATAAGTGGATTAGTTCGTCCTGCTCTACATAGATATATACACGCACTAAGTGTAACGAGGATATACATGCTTGAAAGATAAAATGTTTGTTGCGATTAAAATGTTAAAATTGCGATTGTTGACTTCCTTGCTTGCTTCAAAACAGCGACAATGCATATAAGCATGCAATATATATAAGCGTGCATACAATATAAGGTATAATATAAGCGTGCATACAATATAAGGTATAAGCATGCGTTTTTGTGACAATGTCTTCAATGCTTAATTTATATAACCTGAACTATGAGTGTGCCTGCTTGCTGTTATATAACCGCAACAATAAGTGTGTCTGCTGCTGTTAAACCGCCACAATAATCTTTCATGCTGTTATATAACCGCTACAAAAAGTGTGCCTGCTGTTATATAACCGCGACAAAAATGTTCCATGCTGTTTCATAACCACGACAATAAGCTCACATGGTGTTTAAACGCACGTGTCAACAAAGAGCTCTTGATGTTGCGCGTTGTCTGTACACTGAGCCAGCTAATCTGTCCATCAGCGTCGTGCTGCGCGTCTGTAGCGAAGTGTTGTCAGTGCGTTGACATGACGCAGTGTGGCTCATACAGCTACAATAGTGTTGAGGAACCTTCCTTTCTATGTGTCCTGCAGGAGGCATAACTGCAGGGGATGTTAAGGACTCTGCAGGATGGGAGGGAGGGCGTCCTGTCCTGTAACTGTCCACTCGTTGACGCTGTATATAGTCTGAATTCAACGTTCTCTTAGATGTAAAACTTGAAATTGTAGTAGATGTAGGACTTGAAATTGTAGTAGATCTAGGACTCTAGGACCCTCGTAAAGTATGATGATAAACCGACCGCTTATATTTTAGATGGAATTTGCAAACGGTGTATTTCTTCATGTGTAATGATTGTATTTAGTGTTAATGTAGAGTTATCGTGTGTAGTTTTCATGTATATTTAATTTTCATGTGTAGTCGTCGTGAATAGTGATTGTGTGTAGTCGTCGTGAATAGTGATTGTGTGTAGTCTTAATATAAGTAATCATGTATAGTCTTCGTGTAGTGCTCATGTGTAGTCTTCATATAAGTTATCGTGGATAGTATTCATCTATAGTCTTCGTGTACAATATTCATGTATAGTCATCGTGTATAGTCATCGTTTACAATGTTCATGTGTAGAGATTGTGTGTCGTGGTTACCCGCTTCTCGTATCCTGGCTACCGCGTGAGTTGGGCGGGGCTTGCGGTTGGGAAGTGAAGGGGTGGGATGAGTGACGTTAGTTCACCATTAAAATAGATCATCAATATAATTTACTAATGCTGACTAAAACTAAACTCAAACTGACTGAAACAGTGTATAAAATTCAAAGAGAAACTTGATAATAAACTGAAACTGACTGGAGCAGTAAAGGAAATTCAAAAGAAACTTAGCACTTATACTAAACTGAAACTGAGGAAAGGAAATTCAAAGTGAAACTTAGTACTTATACTAAACCGAAACTGACTAAAACGGTAAATAAAATTCAAAGAGAAACTTGATACTATACTGAAACTGACTGGAACAGTAAAGGAAATTCAAAGTGAAACTTGGTACTTGAACCTTTATGACTGGACCAGGAATAATGATGAAAAAAGAGTTTTGTGTTTGAAATTTTGTCATTAAAGACCTTCTTTTTAGGTTGAAATTTATTGTTTTTTAGATAGTTTAGTATTAATGGAACTGTGCTGAAATTGAAAAATCAAGTTTACAATATTTACTTTACACACTACGCTCACTGATTGAGCGTAGGCGTGATGTTCAACCTATTTTTATACAATACGATGCTTCATAAACATGCATACTATACGAGGGTTTGGAAGTGCATATCCTCCTTAGTTCCCTTAGTATTTGTTTGGGACGTAGCAGTCCCAGGCCACGATGGGTCGCCGTTACAAATCTATCTGGTGGTCATAGAAAACGACCACCTGACAAGTGGCAAATGACATTGAAGAAAACGTTGATTACAAGTTTATTGCGTTAGAACAACGTTTAATCAGCGTTGTTTCAATGCCAGATGCTCTAAGTTGTTTCAGAGTCAGATTATAAAAAGTTGTTTCAACGTCAGATGTTTAACGGTGTTTCAACGTCAGATGATAAACATTGTTTCAAAGACAGATTATAATCATTGTTTCAAAGTCGGGTGATAGTCATGGTTTTAAAGTCAGATGATAAACATCGTTTCAACGTCAGATGTTTAACGTTTTAACGTCAAATGCTGAACATTATTTCAGAGTCAGATGCTAAACATTGTTTCAAATATAGTCAGATGCTAAACATTGTTTCAAAGTCAGATGATAAATATTGTTTCAACGTCAAATATTTAACGTTTTAACGTCAGATGCTAAACATTGTTTCAACGTCGGATGATAAACATTGGTTCAACGTGAGACGCCTGTGGGATACGAGGCTCGAGCGAGAGGGACGCTGGGATATCGGAGCGTGTGGGAAACTCTCGACGGGACGTCCGTGCATGCAGACTGACCAGCGATGAAAAGCGTGTCTTTATTCGCTTAGTTACTAAGGAAAAGCGTGTCTTTATTTGCTTAGTTATTCTAGTGCTTAGAGACGTGCTTCCTGCTGGGCTAAAGAAACTAATAATGCGGCTCACTGGATGCTCGCAAGCCACAGCCATAATGCACATTATTCAAAGTACTGGTATCGTGCAGATATTTTTTTTCAGGAAGTGTCATACAATGAACGTGTGCGGTTGGTCGTTATACGACGATGTCGGAGTATTTTGTGAAGATCGGGCAGTTTGAGGCATTTTTGGTGACATGCACTATAATCATATTTATTTTATTAGTTGTTAATCGGTAGGGAAAATAGTGATTGTTGTCTGGCGCTTGATGGTGAATAGTACGAAGGGTGTATTTGGTATTAAATAATATTGTCATCGATTACGCGATAGTTTTCAATAGGCGATCCAGCATCAACTACCTAGTTTAATTCTGTACACTCAGCATGATCAAATGAGTTTTCTTGTCAATTTTCTGTGGAACTGATTGACGACAATACCTGAGATGAAAAATGTATGTCATTAGTTTGTTTAATACGTTTACATGGCGTCTTCGTTGCTTTTAAACTCTGTAATCGCAGGTAACGTCTGATTTTACTTGAGAATGTGCAGAAAAAGTGTAGCCTGGCTTAAAAATGATTCTTATACTATCTGAAAATTGATGGAAATTGCAAGTTTACGAAACTGTGATGCATCTTATTCTGATCTTTCATAGAAGAATATTTCTTCAGCTTCGTCTATCTATGCCAGTCAGTTTCATTGTGTTTAAGACAGCATTGAAGCTCCATTTCTTCTCTTTAACATTACTTGTGTCATGTTTGACCGGTCAGAGAAATGTTAACAATAGACTGCGGCTTGAAATTCAGGCTTGCGGAGGCTGTATTTTAGGTCGTAAATAAATCCTGACAAAAGCTGCCTCTCACAACAAACTAAACATAATGCTTGGCAACCCTCTACATATCGCCGCATTATCTGCCAACTCGAAGGGATCTGTCCGGGTCTTCTCAGCGCGTCGCTTCCGCACAAAAGATTGACTTTCGTTCGAAATCTTGCACTTCCGCCTTCCGTTTTTTTCAAAAAAATTTTCCCAAAAATAATCTGCAAATATGTAAGTTTTTCAGCTGCATGCTTCGATATTGATATTGGAAGAAAAATTGGTTTATAGGTATAAGACTAATTGTGATGAGGGTTTATAGATTAATGTGTTTGGCTTTTGATCGGGATTTTGTAAATAGCCGTTAACGCACTAAGATGTGCGAGCTTTACCTTTGACGGTGTTTTAAACGTAAATTGAATTTTTTGGGATGACTAAAAAATTTCGAAGTTTACAACTATTGAGAAATCAATCTGAACAGAGTAAAATGTTATCTTACCACTTCGTAGTCTTGAAACATAAATTTTTCGTTTAGCTACTATGAATAATCATTATTTCATTGCGTTTTGAAAGCGTTGTTTTCACGTTACTCAAACATGCGTTGTATTCGTAAATGTTCGATCATTCATCGTTGAATGGTGGATGCCAGCTGCGCGAGAACTCGCACCAGAAACAACCTTCGGGCGACAAAGCTATTATTTTCCGTTTTATTCAGTGCTGGAAATCTTACCTGCTGCTCTTACCGAAGGTGACGAATTCTGGTGCAATGTCAACAACTCTGAGGCTTCAACCGAACCTCTTCTCATGCGCTTATTTCTGTCCGGTTCATGTGGAAAATTCATTGTACTCTCGGTACAGGCTATATTTATCTTAAAATTATTTAATCATACTCAGTTGACCAATCTTTTAAGATATTTTTAAACTAAATTTTGATCTTCCTTTTTTTCTAATCTCTAAAAAAGGACTTCTTTCATCTCTGACCCAACAAGTTAGATTGTAGACCAGTGAATGCGTTTAATTAGCAATAAGTGTTGATGTAACATAATATCTCTTCATCTCAATTTGTGTAAATTAACTTTTTACACACTATAAAAATATTTTCATGATGCAGTGAAGTGGCGTACTGCAGTGCTGTAAAGCAATGACAGCAGTGGATGCAGTATAGTGCGTTAGCAATGACAATTGTGAGTGCAGTAGCAGTGACAGCCGTGAGTGCAGTGATGGTGCAGTTGCAGACTGCACTCAGTATTGTCACTCAGTGTCCGGGAGCCTCGTATTGTTCGTTGTGTGGTTGTCTACCCACAAGCATCGCTCCCGCAACTTCCTTCTTTTGTACTTATTTCTTCTAATTTAATTTTCTCATAAATTAATTTATTTCTTTTATTTCAGATAGTGTAATAATTTCACAAAAGCGATGTTATATCTTTGATACTAAATAAGTGATACGTGCATGGCCGGGCATTTTCTTATAATTTTCGTGTTCTAGACAATTCCTTCTTCTGTATCTTCGGGCATACAATTTATCATTTAGTCTGCAATAGGTCAAGGCTTCATCACAGTCTGTGTTGATTCTCCCCTAAATTAATAAATACTTATTCATTTACAAACTTATTGTTGACCATGACGAGCAGACTAAAATCTAAATCTTCGTGATGAATTGAGCCAGCTGACGACATCACGACACTTGATGGTTAATCAAGATGCCGGCACTTGATGTTAATTAAGAAGATGCTGATACTCGACGGTTAGTTAAGAAGACCTCGACACTTGATGGTTTAATTAAAGAGATTCTGACAGTTGATGGTTAATTGAGAAGATGTTGACACTTGATGGTTCAATTAAAGAGATTCTGACATTTGATGGTTAATTAATAAGATGTTGACACTTGATAGTTAATCAAGAAGATGTCGACACTTGATGGTTAATTAAGAAGATGCGGATACTCGACGGTTAGTTAAGAAGACCTCGACACTTGATGGTTTAATTAAAGAGATTCTGACAATTGATGGTTAATTAAGAAGATGTTGACATTTGATGGTTAATTAATAAGATGCAGCAGTCGAGACTCGGGGCGCTCCACACGAGGTGTCGAGTTGCGGGGGCCGGCAGCACATGGAAGCGCCGCTCCCTTCAACCCGTGGGAAACTCCCACGCTCTGCTCCCACGTGCTGCTGCTGCTGCTGAGGCTGAGGCTGCTGCTGCTGCTGAGGCCATCATTGCTGAGGCTGTTGCTGCTCAGGCTGTCATTGCTGCTGCTGCTGCTGCTGCTGCTGCTGCTGCTGAGGCTATCATTGATGCTGCTGCTGCTGCTGCTGCTGAGGCTATCATTGCTGCTGCTGAGGCTATCATTGCTGCTGCTGAGGCTACTGCTTAGGCTGCTGCTGCTGCTTAGGCTGCTGCTGCTTAGGCTGCTGCTGCTTAGGCTGCTGCTGCTGAGGCTTTCATTGCTGAGGCCATCATTGCTGAGGCTGCTGCTCATGCTGTCATTGCTGAGGCAGCTGCTGCTGAGGCCATCATTGCTGAGGCTGCTGCTGCTTATGAGGCTATAATTGCTGAGGCTACTGATGGTGCTGTTTCCACTATTGCTAAGATTGCCAATCCTGATGCTGCTGCTGCCGCTATTATAGGAGCTGCTATACTGCTATTATTGATGCTGTTTATGCTATCATTGCTGCTTCTGATGCTGCTGCTTCAAACGCCAGTGCCTTGGCTATCATTGCTGTTAGTGGTGCCACTGCCGCGCCTATCATTGCTACTGATGATAATGCTATTGTTATCATACCTGCTTCTGTCAACGGTGCCGCTATCATTGCTGCTCACGATGCTGCTGCCTTATTTACTGCTATTGTCGTTATTTATGCTGCTGATATTTATGATGATTTTTATGTTGTTATTATTTATACTGATGATGCTAGAGTACAGACACTTTCTTTCGTGAAGATTCTTGTAGCTCGATTACTGCACAAGATTCCGATTCTACTACTACTGTTTTTTTTTTTAAATTTTACTGGTAATTAGACTGTACTTGTTTGTATTGAGCCGCGTTGGTATTTGATAGCTAATATTATCATTTGATGATATCACCATTTGATATCATTCAATGCAACAACATCTGGCCTTTCGGCAGCTAAAATTGACTGGTAGCCCCATCCGTTTTTTCTGCTTTATGCCTTCAACGTAAATTTGGGATGATTTTGTATTGGGTTACTGCTTTTGATTTATTGGCGACGGGCACAAATAAATGAGTTTTGTGTTGATTAATTGTGTATCAGTTGACATATGCTTTCTCGTAAATTATACGCACAAGCAATCTGTTATTTAAGGTACTGGTCATTATGGGACCTGTGGTTATTATAAAAATGTATTATATTACATAATATTATATTATATTATGGTAAATATAGTAATAATTGCATTAGAGTATAAGTGTTGAGAGTGCCTCAGCACATCGATCTGTTATTTCAGTGATCATAATAGTAAATCTGGTTATTATAACTTTTTATTTAAAGATTATAGTAAATTAGTAGTATTAGATTATTGTATTGTAAATTAGTACGTAGTAAAGTAATGATTATAATAGATTATAAGTGTTGAGTGTTAGTCGACCGCAGAGAGGTTGGCGCGTGACTGCCAGAAGGTGCTAATGTGTCCTGAGAGGCGCGTCTCATAATTCTGATAAATGGACTAGGCACGCACCACGAATGTCGCTTCTTCAAATGCTGCACTTAGTTCTAGACAAAAGATCCTGAGCACCCGACGCTTGAAGCTTCACAAAGCCCAGGAAACCGAGACTTTCACGTCTCTATTATTGAACAACGATGAAGGCGCTGCCGCCGCTGCCTACGACCGTTGAAACTTCTTAGGCTGCATGGTATTGAGTTGCGGTTGGTAATATTCAAGTTACTGGTGAAATTGTTCTTCATTATTAAATCGGGATTGGTGTTAGCACTTTAAACAATGTCGTCTCACAGATCTCGACCATGCATCTCACGTTGAAATAACATTGGTTAAACGTTGTTTTTACCAAATCAGTTCATAGACAACGTTGTTGCAATGAAGTCAACTTGTACTTAACGTTTTGAAATGAAATCAACTCGGAATCAACATTGTTTGAACTCAATGTGTAAAGGGGATAAAGTTTTCTCAACTATAAACTGTGGCTTAATTGTTTATGGTCTTAACTGCTGCTGGTAATCGAAAAGCTTTCCTTGCTGCTTAGTCGTGCAAGTTTTACGTAGTAAATTCGGCGTTTCAGTAAATTTTTAGTTTGCGGCATTCGAATGTCTGTATTTTAATGTGGACTCTAAAATTCCTATCTACGTCGTTTCTGTTAAAAATTTACAGTTATAATCCTTCTTGTCATCATAAATCTTGATGACTCATTCTATTGGGACCGATCCAACTTTATAGGCATAATCTAGGACATAAAAACGTAAACCTTCCAATTGCTGTCAGCATTCTATGTATCAAAGCTTAACGCCCCCGCATTGTTTACTTTCCACAAAATATCCTGTGGGAAAATGTCAGTTTGGTTTTTATGTTTAGGTCATAAAATAGCGCGAATACAGCAGGGCTAGCAGCTTAAGTGCACATTTAGACGGTATTTATGACACAGACTAACAGGTACTAGGGATTTTTACCCACAGAAATGCGCTTTTTGGCGTTAACTTTGTTTATTTTCTCTCAAAAAATCATAGTATTTGATCCATTCGCCCTGTTTGATTCCCATGAAAAGTAATGAAAGACGTTATAGATAGACACTTTTATCATTATTAGACCATTTATTGTGATCGTAATTTAAGCTTACCGTCATTTTGAATGGCTTCATCGAAACTGATCTTTTAAAAATTTTTTAATATATAAGTTGCAAAGGACCTACTTTGATTGTCGCCCGTTGATTATCTATAAAAGTCAATAAATTCCAAAAACTACCCCTTTTAAAATCTTTATCTCTTTAAAATATTTTCTTTTTATCAGTTGATAGTTGTAATATATCGCGTGTATCCATGTACACATAAGTAAAGAAATTGTTAAGAGTTTCTGCTACTGCTGATCCTGCTTTTGAGCCAGCCACTGCAGGTAAAGGTTTTTGCACACGGGGACAGTAGTGGCGGCCAGTAGAACTTTCAAATGTTATCTGCCACAAATTACCATGTTTCTGGCCTCGTCTAAAGGGTTAATTACTGGCTGCTTTATTGACCAGTAGTGCCTTTACACGAGGCCAATAGCATAAATAGTGGCGGTCAGCATTTGAAAGTTGTACTAGCCGCCATCGCACAGCAACATGTGGTGGTTATTAGATGAACATTTTAGTGGCAGTCAGAACTGTCCTCATGTAACAGCACTTTTCAATCGTTGTGTTATCCAACCGATACGCACGCATAACTATATAACAAAATTTAGAGTCGCCCCAGCTTCTGGTAATCCAAATCAGAAGCTGACGCGACTGTAAATATTCACTGGGTAACAAAATTCAGAGTCGCCCCAGCTTCTGGTAATCCAAATCAGAAGCTGCTGCGTCTGTACATTTTCACTGGGTACAGGCGTATCGCCTGGGCCTATCGATGAAATATCTTGACATAAGCCGGCGTCTATACCAGGATTATCTGTTCCTGCCTCCCACGCCTGTATTATCCAGCACCGCCTTCATGATCAACGCTGTATTCCCGACTGTATAAATATAGAATGGATCTTGTGTACGTTCAGGATCTCAACAGATTTATATTCGACGTAATTCTAAATGCTAACGTGCACATGTTCTCCCATCGTCACCTTTCCTTTGTTCAGTTTTGAGAATTCCGTTTGACTTTTTCGTGAAAGGTTAAAAAATAATAGTCTTAAATTTGATCTCTTGGTAATTTTTGTTCTGAATTTATCAATACTTTTCTGACTATTAAGAATGGAGTTTAATCGAACTAAATTTTCAACATTTTTTGTTAAGCTTGAAATATCAATAGCTGTTAGTGTCGGGGTTACTAACAAGCGTGCAACTTAGTTGCTGAATAGCAAACAATCCTTGCCAGTGTTGGTGAATATCACAGCGTGATTACTCATATTCCTACATATTCAGTATGTTTACCAAGTAACATTTATAACTCGTATTCTGATCATTACAATATGTTTACTAACTTAGTATCAATCGTATTCAGATTATCACAGTATGATCATCAAAGTTGTGATAATCCCAGTGCGATTATCGTACTCGCATTGTGATATCACTGTATAATCTACGTAGTTGATATTCTCTTTTCTGCTTCGATTATATTTTTCGTAAGACGGTTTCACATTTAAAATTTGAATGGCGTTTCCTGTGACCTTTTTCTGTGCTGGTACTAACAAATATCAAGCTTAATGTAATGAGCGCTAATCTCTTGGAAAATATTTTTTTACGTACGTTATTCGTTTTTTATGCGTACGTATGTAACCGAAATTAGTTGTGCAACGGCAGTGACGTCTGTTGGTCTATTATTGCACGACAGTTGCGAGGACGCTGTATGCTGTATATTATTCTTACTAACTAGACCTCTTACATTGTAAGAGTGTAAGCCTATGGGTCGTAAAAGTGGCGAGTCAAAGGCAGGCTTATAGGCTGACCGCTCTCGTAAAAATTCGTTGTACAAAGACACTATTAGTTTTATAGACGAAGCTGCATAATTGTATCGCTCTGCCGCGCGCTGTCATTTATTCCACTGTAGACGCAAGCGAATGCTGTATGTCTTACTTTGACTTACCATGCCCAGCTCTGTACTTTGGATTACCATGCCTACCCACTGTACTTTGGATTACCATGCTATATACCTCTAGCTGTACTTTGGATTACCATGCTTACCGCTGTACCTCTGTACTTTGGATTACCATGACTACCTCTGTACTTTGGATTACCATGCCTACCTCTGTACTTTGGATTACCATGCCTACCTCTGTACTTTGGATTACCATGTCTACCTCTGTACTTTGGATTACCATGCTTACCTCTGTACTTTGGATTACCATGTCTACCTCTGTACTTTGGATTACCATGCTTACCTCTGTACTTTGGATTACCTGGCCCATCTTTGTACTTTGGGATTACCATGTTTATCTCTGAACTTTGAATTACCATGCCTGCGTCTGTACTTTGGATTACCATTGGCCGAGGGCAGGCTGCTGTTATGATTTAAACTCTAAACTTTATAAAAGTATAAACTTTATTCCATTAAAATAGTAAGTCGGGGGAGAAAATTTATTGTTTTAATAATTCATTATGCGTAACTGTTTTCTCACCATCAAATTGTATAGATTCACAGCCGTCGCATAAGAATTTTTTGTTCATCTGCTAGTGCATAAGGTTCGTCGTGGTAGTTACAAGTAATAGTTAACCATGATTAGAAGTATAAAGGAAACTATCCTGGTATGCATTGAAGACTTGATAAAAAAGGTAGCCATTATATCGGGTTTACAAGATACCTTAGGCGAGGGGGAGGCTTCAAACTGGGAATAAAAATTTGTGAAAAATGAATACATACACAGTGGCGTGATCGTCCAATAAGCAATTCAGATGCAATCAAGTACACATGAAAATTAATTGCATGTGTAGTATACATACCATACCGTGCCATGTGTAGTACACATACCGTGTCATGTCATGTGTAGTTCCGAAACCATACCATGCCATGCTTAGTACTCACACCGTTGCCACGTATATTACACATGGCATAATATGCCATTTGTACTACACATACCGTGCTATGTGTAGTACTCACACCTTGCCATGTATAGTACACGTGACATACCACGCCATGTGTAGTACCCGCACCTTGCCATGTATAGTACACACGCCATACCACGCCATATATAGTACACATACCATGTATAGCATATATACCAGCACGGCATGTGACCAAGTATGTTGCTCATTCATCAGTAAGTGGGTATCCATTTTACCTCGATCTCATACCCCAATTTTTTTGCGCGGTCCTGCTTGAGATTGGAACGAAGGCCCAAATGGGACGTGTATTGGATTTTGATTGATTGGCAGCATGGAGTTTTTTGGTGACCGCTTTAGCTGTGCAGAGTTGTGATCAAGTTACCTCGTACCTGTGTTGTAGCTGCCACCCATGCATTCCTATATGACAGCTCTACTGACCACGGCTCGCATGCATCCAGCTTCTGCACGGAGATAAATTACTGGGACGTTTTGTCCTAATGGTGACCCACGTAACTGGGACGTCTTGTCCAAATGGTGACCCACGTAACTGGGACGTCTTGTCCAAATGGTGACCCACGTAACTGGGACGTCTTGTCCTAATAGTGACCCATATAACTGGGACGTCTTGTCCTAATAGTGACCCATATAACTGGGACGTCTTGTCCTAATAGTGACCCGCATAACTGGGACGTCTTGTCCAAATTGAGATCCACATTCATACCCGCAGCAAACACGAACAGAGAGCGGACGTAACAATGATGAATCATTTGTCGCATTAAACTGTGTCAGGATGATTGCGAAACACCACAGCTAAAAGTGTATCACTATTTGGACCAAGTCTTGCTTATTTCTTTGAGTGTTGCCTTCTTTGAGTGTGGACCGTTAGCTTTCTGTTGAATATTTTTATTGCGTGGTTTAAGAGGTTTCAATTAAGTAATTAATATCTAATTTCCAAGTATTTTGCTAGTCAGTAATTTGTAGCTTCCAGTCACACTCTCATGTATGCAAGTTCTGAACCTGATGTTGTGCTGGATGGAGCATTTTTGGCATGAATGTTAGCTAGTGTGCATTGTAGTGAATATTTTTGTTACGCGATTGAAGATTATTTTAAAATAATATTTACAGTGAAGCTTCCAAGTCTATTAATTATTGGTAATATGTCAAGCGTTTGGATCGTCACTAAAAGTGCTTGACACGTTTGAATAATTGCGCTTTGGACTTTTTTGGTGTCGGATTCATATTAACAAATACATTGAATCATAATGGGATTCATTTCATTCCAGATTCACAACGATTTATTCTCGGAAGTGCATATAATTATGTCATTATAGCTCCTGACGTAACTGAGCTGTAGCCAGGCACACCTTACACTCAGAGTAATGAGTGAAACTTTGTTCAGATAGCGATGCATTTTTCCCTCTTGTATGACTCATCTTGACCCAGTTTGACCCGGCAAATAGAACGTATCAGTGCTACGTCTGCTCCCTGATTGCGATGTGGGTTAAGAAAGCGTGTCACTATTTGGACAATATGACCCTTATATTTGTCCCAGTGCAGGCAGGCATGGGCTCGCCGACCGACATTGATGCGGATGATGTGGTTGTCAGAAGCTCTAATGCGTTATTGAACCTCGCAAAAACACTCTCTCGTCCTCGAATGCTCATGAATTTTACTTTTTTTTGCATTATTTCCCTCAAGAATTGGCTATCTGCATGCGAGCTGGGTAACGCGTGTACACTGTGGTACAAAGTCTGGACCATGCAGTGTCCACTCAGATAAACTTATTATTATTATTTTTTTTTCAATAGTTCTCTCAAGAAATGCCTATGTGCGTGCAATCTTGGTAACGCGTGTACACTTGTGGCACAAAGTTTGGGTATCCGCTCAGATAAATAAATGGGCCTTAGTGTCCAAGAAGTGTAATTTTTATACCCACTGTATGAGTAGATAGCGGATACAGTAAAAAAAAATAGTGACATTTTGGGTGAAAAAGTGTCAGTATTTAGATAATGTTACTCGTTCATATCTTCTCTCTGAATATTGGCTGGCACCGCAGACATGCCGTTGACTGTACCGTGATGGAGGCCAAAACTCACTCAGGGAAATAAATGAGACTTTGTCCAAAAATCAATGCACTTACGCTCTTATACGTGTGCCATTTTGTCACAATTAGGCCCGGAAAATGGGTTTATCAGTGCTACACGCAGCAAATTTGTCACAATATATTTAGCCCATAAAATGGGCGTATCAGTGCTACACGCATTAAGTTAGTCATAATATGAGCCATCAAGTTTTGTGAGTGCTTTTATGCGTGTGCGCACCGTGCGCAGAAAGGCTACTGTTATACGGTATACATGTACGCATACCTAATGTGCGCTCTAGGATCTAGGAAAGGTGCTCCTTTGACGTCCGAGTCTCACGGCCACAATAGCGGCAAAATTCCCCTTTAATTGCCTAATAGGAATTACATTGTAACCAATCTGATCGAATTACACACCGGCCTATTCGCATTTTTACCAGGCAAGCGAATTAACCAGTTTGTATCTGCGTTCTGATTGGCTGTCAGGTTTTTTTAATGTAAATTGATATCTTCATTACCTGCCATCGGTGGCGACCGGGAACGATCTTTTTTATAATTACTTACAGGTAAAGTAAGGAATTTTTCGCGTCAGGCAGAGTAAGAAATTTTTCGCGTTCACCAGTTATTATTTTGTTGCACGTTTGTTTGCCTTTAAAAACATGTTCTTATTTTCTGTTATGGGATATTGAAAGATCGATTTCTTTTTATGAGTTATTATTATTATAATTTGTTTTGATCTCTAATATTGATCTCTCTTATTTCTCGGCAAGTTTGTGCGTTCGTTCGAAGCTTAAAATCAGAAAAATAGAAAGGTTTTGGCATCCACAAATAATATCTTGTGGATTCTAATAAGATGGTAGGTATTAAATATATTCAATTTATATTGGTGGTAACATACGAGGCACCACGAAACGGGAGCAGTGTAGGATTGTGTTCCATAATTCCGATGCATTTATTTATGATTCCGAAGGTTTAAAAAATATAAGTCAGTACTCGCTGTAGGGAGTGACAGAGAGCGCATATTCTCGTCGACGAAAACGTGAAGTCACGGACGGACGGACATGGCGAGCACAGTAGTGCACTTTTTCCATAAATGAGAAAATGCGCTAGAAAGTGGAAATTATGGTGATAGAAGGGATATTTTTAGCCGATATACGATATAACTCGAGTTGTAAAAATGTTAGAATTGCGGCGAATACGGTTTGGTAACGGCATTCTCTTAACTACGACATGATCCTTCTTTAGCCGCTCCTGGTTAATGTGCTAGTTTTTAAAGTTTGATAATGATTAATTAGGCGTTTAATGTTCCTCTATTTTACATTTTATATTAATTCTATATTAATATATTTACATTTTATATTATATTAAACTTTTGATGATTAAGATTGAGTTATAATTATTAGTTGAATGCAAAATTGTTAGTTTTCGTTAGATTCGGCAGTGCAATCGAAGTTTATCGAGTCGCATGTCTCTGACTCTCATAACTTACAAACACATTTTCCAAAAGGAAGTTTACCTAAGACATAATCCTGCAATGACTTACCCGATTCCTGTAGATCTTAAGATCACTATACATCCGACGAACATCGTAGATCCTGCGGACACCGAAGATCTTTCGATCACCGTGTAGAATTTCTGCGATTACTCTAGATCTTGTGATCTCCTTAGATCTTACGCCTCCGTTAGATATTGCGACCATAGTAGATATATTGATCATATTAAATCAGTAGATCCTGCCATAATCGTAGATCTTACGATCACCATTAAGCCTATCACCACCATAGATCTTTCGATGGTCTGGGGCCATACTTTCAAAACTCGCTAAGTGAACGTAAGTACTTACGCTCTATTTTCTTGTTTATGATTAGTGGATTTTGCTTGAAAGGCCGTCAATGATTGGCTGATGAACTTACGATCTCTTAACTTTTTTGAAAAATATTAGGCCCAGGTACATCTTAAGCTCACCCCACGACTTTTCAGACCAACTGCACCCGAGCGTTGCGTGTGTTACGGGCACCCCGCACCTTTATAGCGCCACGCTAAACTTCGAGTGTCACTTGCTGGTTTTACGACGACCCTGCAGCGCGAGACCCGCTACCCCGCGTCGTGGTCATCCTTTAATAAAACAGGAAGCGAGACCTAGCATCCGGCTCACATTACACTCACAGATATCAATGGTCGTATTGTCAAAATAGAGATACATTTTCTGCACGTAGCACAAAATGTCGAGACGTTGCTGAGCTAAAGCATGACCCTTATGAGATGTAACTTGCATCGCTCTTTAGACAAAGCGTCACTTATTTCACTGAGCGTATCCTTGACGCTATCTTCACACTATATCTCGTTAGGGGCGAAATATTTTTTATTTTTTCTTGCTGCCAGCGATTATTATTGCACAACATAGTACATTATACGCACATACGAATATTCTGGAAGTATATGCAAGAATTTTTCAATCAGTTCGACGTCACAAGTTATCTTGGTCGCAACGTGTTAGTTTTTGGCGCAGTTTCATGGTGTAACCCCAGACTGGCATTCACGCGAGTCGCCACGAGATATTCAGTTTCAATTCCCTATTCAAATTCATGAAATAACCATGTCTGGTCGACCATTTTGGCCACCGATACGCCGTCCAAGATTTATATTCAAGGGCAGCGAGGTTGTCTTATTTCAGAAAGGACTCAGGCGTCTATATATTTGCCTCGTAAACTCGTGTTGCCTTTGGAATCGCGATCAGCCGAAGCATCTTGATGATTACAACGTGTCTTGAGTTCCGGTTGGTGTGTGTATTGAGGCTAACGTTAGTTCTCGAAGAGATGAACAGCAGAATTATGTATCTGTTGTTATTATCGGAACGGTTTCAAATTGAAATTGCGTATCTGTTATTATAGGAGTGGTTTCGAATTTTATTTTTCGCGTGTCGTCTGTGAATGCCGAATAGAATCGAGTTTAGTTTCAGAGTAGAAGGAAAATAATAATGTTGAGAGCTCATCGTTTTGAGTTTTGCATGTTATTTATCGAACTATAGATTTGAGTTTAGGAAATAATTACACCTTTTCATCAAAGTGATTCTGCGTTACAAATGATCACCTTTTCGCCTTCTTTTACTTAAACTTAATTTGAACATACTGAATATATCTCAGAATTTTTAATAGTAAATAAAACGACCATCTGGTAACGTAAAATTAATCCTAGAAATTCATTGGTATGTGAATTTCGGTGTTAAAAACAGACCGTTGTCATTTCAATTAAAAAAAATCTTTTGCGTCGAATAAATATTTGCTAACGTAAGAAGTTTATAAAATATAGGAGTTTATAGAATTTATAGAAGTTAAGCTTTGATTTTGGCTATAAAATATAATTGTTGATATTATTTGTAAAATATTGGTATTTCTTGATCAAATGCGTTCATTGAGTTTGTAGAATACGAGTAGAACATAAGCGTTTATCTAGTTATTGAACATATACGTTCATTGAGATAATAGAAAAGAATCACATAAAATAATTCATTTTCCGAACATTGTCACATGGAAGGCACGTGAGGGTAGCCTGCCCTCGTGACCTTTGCCTGGCGTGCTCGTATCCCTCACTCACAGAGGGCAGACGACAGCCCGAGGGCGACCTCTTACGTGCGATTTATTGGTGTCTGGGCGCCGCCTATGTGACGCCTCTAGGGTCCTCATTACGGCTCCTATTCTTCTTGTCTGAATTTGTTGTTTTTGCTTCAGGATCTGCTTATATGTTAGGATATTAATGTAGTTGGGGTTTTCATTTTCTTCAGACTTTTTTCCATTGTTCTCGCTTCATTTTCTGCTTAAATGTTAGGTTATAACTGTAGTAGGATAGATCAGATTTTTTTCTGATTTTTTTTAATTTGTTGTTGTTCTCGTCTGTCTCTGCTTATAGGTTAGGTTATTACTGTAGTTGGATTTTTCCAGAGTTGATATTATAAGCATTGTATCGTGTGGCTGCTGATAGAAGTCAAGTTTTTTTGTTTCAGTGCCGAAACTTGGATTTTATCTAGAATGAAATTTTACTGTTGATATTTACTGGATTCTTAAGCGCAATTTTTTCGAATTTGTTTTACATGTATTCTTTTTTTTTCATGTTATATTGATGATGGTCAGTTCTATGGGGATCATATATTTGGTGTACTTGTTTCTTATTGCTATGTTCAGTTGGACGGCTATATTGTCTGTCTTTGGCCTTCTAGACTAGCGATATATTGTTTAGCTTCCACCCTTCCTGTATAAATGTTTAAGCAACGTGTAATCTACGTAAATTCAACGTTCAATCTACGTAAATTCAAAGTTTAATCAACGCAGATTCAACGTTCAATCTACGTTAATTCAACGTTCAATCTACGTTAATTCAACGTTCAATCTACGTAAATTCAAAGTTTAGTTTACGTAAATTCAACGTTTAATCTACGTAAATTCAACGTTTAATCGACGTAAATTCAACGTTCAATCTACGCAAATTCAACACTTGATGCACGTAAATTCAACGTTTAATCTACGTAAATTCAACGTTCAATCTACGTAAATTCAACGGCAATCTACGTAAATTCAACGTTTAATCTACGTAAATTCAACGTTCAATCTACGTAAATTCAACGTTTAATCAACGCAGATTCAACGTTCAATCTACGTAAATTCAACGGCAATCTACGTAAATTCAACGTTTACTCTAAATAAATGAGACGTTTTATCCAGTTAAATTCAACATTCATTGAACAATAGTCAGATGCGTGGTAGGCTGTGCTTACGGCCCACGTGCACGTGCGAGCTCCTACAGATCACGCAGAGCAGGCCGCGTGCGAGCAACGGTTCAGTGTCTTTGTTCCTGCGCGTCCTTCCGTTCTTCCTGCGCATCCTAATTTAGTTCCGCGCAGTCCAATATTTTTCTCATCTTTAATTTAGTTGTCGCGTCCCTAATTTAGGGTGTGCGCATACCAAATTTTTTGAAGGGATGTGTGTAATTTCCTTGTTTTCTTCGTTCTTTGCGTCTTATATTTCCTTATTTTACCACATTATTCCTTTCTTGCAAGTATTTTCTCTAGCATTTCTATTACCTGAACTTGAATCAAGTCGAACCATATAGTGACTTTTAAATTGCGTTCTTTTTTCGAAACTGTTCATTTGTGTTATTTATTTTTTGGAGGGAAACTATTTTGATCGATCTCATCTGTAGACGTACATCTAGGATCGTCCTGCCTACAACTTTATCTATTTGCTTTCTGCCCTATATTTTCTCCATGGACTGAAAGTTGTATTCAGGCACTCTCTTTTACGCCTTACTATATCTTGCTGGAAATATGTTATTTATAAACTTAATTTGTTCATCAATTTAACTATGCTGATTATTGCAAGCTTGTAAAGTTGAAAAATCCCTCACTCGTCTGGTTTTTTAAACTATGCTCTGAGGGAACGCTTAATAGCGCTTTAGCCGCGCGCCCTGAGGGAGCGGAGAGGAAGTGCCCACACAAAGAAGCTGTAGGCTCAGACTGGGGTGCTTACTGACTTGTATTTGTGCTTACTGACTAGTAGTTGTGCTCGTATTTGTGCTCACTGACTAGTATTTGTGCCCACTGACTTTGTATTTGTGCTCACTGACTTGTAGTTGTGCTCACTGACTAGTAGTTGTGCTCGTATTTGTGCTCACTGACTAGTATTTGTGCTCGTATTTGTGCTCACTGACTTTGTATTTGTGCTCACTGACTTGTAGTTGTGCTCACTGACTGATGTTTGTGCTCACCGAGTCATGGTTGTGCTCACTGACTTGTATTTGTGCTAACTGACTTGTGTTTGTTCTTACTGATGTGTGTGCTTATTGCCTGATGTGTGCGCATCTTTGGCGACCGGGTGACCTTTGCAGACGTGTTGTTTCTGACCCTACACTCAGAAAAACGAGCTAATTCTTCCAAATATTATGCAATAATATGCAATATTATCCAATAATATTCAATATTATTCAATAACATTCAATATTATTCAATAAATGCGATGCATTTTTTGCTCTTGTTTGGGCCTTCCTGACCCAAATTGCCCAGCACGACGGTGTATCAGCAGTTCAGTCAGTGTCATAATTTGAACATTACAACCCGTTCATTTTTGCGTGACATCTTCCGTTCTGTTACGAGCTCTAACTCATGCGAGTGTCGGGGCTTGGCCACCATAAGCTTATCCCTTTATTATCGCTGGTCATTATTTACAACTTCATCCCTTGATCTCCTGCACAATTTATGGAGCATGAATGTCGCCTGTTAATTTTTCGGTTTGTTGCTCTTATTATCCACTTTTCCTGTCACTGCATCGTATGCTGTTATTTTCCGGTCACTGCGTAATCTTCTAGGCAGGTTTAATGTTGTACCTCTGTCAACTCTTGGCTGTTCCATACATTTTATTATAAAGCATTTAGGTTATAACTTACAACATTTTAGTGCTCAATGATTACCATTATAAAGCATTTAGGTTATAACTTACAACATTTTGGTGCACAATGATTACCATTATAAAGTATTTAGTTTATGAATTTTAAAATTTGATTCCATAAATTTAATTATCAAGCGTTTGGATTATAATTCTTCATTTTTAATCGGCGTCGTTAATGATTAGCTTAACAATCGGGTAAAATTATCATCGGTGCATCGTAAAATGCACAACAAATTTTTCCGCATATGATCATAAGAATGAATGGGCATAATGCCCAAATAGTGACACACTTTGTTACCAACAGCGCCAGCAGAGAGCAAAATTAGCACACAATTATTACAATAACACTTAGCAATTGTTGTTGTTCCCGGACCAAACTGGGTCAGGATGACCCACTCAAGGGCAAAAAGTGCATCGCTATTTGGACCGTCACATTAATTTTTCTGAGTGAACGCTCTAATTTTTATTTTTATTTAATTTTTATCTTATAATTCGTAAAGAGCGCGCGGACGCGCAGGTGACTTGCAGTTATTTTTTGGCGTGCTGCTAATTACTGCCATCCAGGTTCCGCTCCCTCGCCTCGCTCCAGTGAGGGGCTTTTGTTCTCAATAGTTCTATGAGTGAGTTTGAACTGGTCTACGCTAAATGTAATGTGAGTGAAATATGTGTAAATTGAACACTATTCATTGAACACATATATTGAATAATTGAATTGGACATATATATTACGCATATAAATATGTGTAAATTGAAACATGTAAATTGACTGTTCAATAGTGTTAAATAGCCAATATTGAACACTATTGATATTGTACTTATTATCCAGTTAATTTTATTTGTGTTTTATTCTATTATTTGTATTGTTTACTGAACTTATAACACCAGTTATACCACGATACATTACGCACATTATTACTTCGTGCTAAATTAGTAATAAAATCCGTGTTTTAAGATCTTAAATTTCCTTTAAATTTATAATTGTTTTGCGCACGCGTGAACTGCTTTACTGAAAGTTTCATCTAAAACGAAATTAAATCCATTTGACCGAACAGCATTTAATCAACGTTATTTCGACGTCATTTGACCGAAGAAAATTATTAGTACCTATAAGACGCTTTGAATAACTAACCCTTCAAGAAATAATGTTGAAAAACCCTTTATTCCGTTGAAACGTTAATCAACGTTAGTTGAAGGAGTTTTATTTGGCATAAGACTTCTTCCAGAACCATCTCAACAATCATAATATGTTGAAAGAACGTTGATTCCAAGTTGATTGCGTTAAAACAACGTGTAATCAACCTTATTTAAACGTCATTTGACCGGTGAATTATTGATGTAAGACTTCTTCAAGAACCATCTCAACAATCATTGAAATGTTGCGAAAGAACGTTGATTCCGTTAAAGCAACATTAAATCGACGTTATTTAAACGTCATTTGACCGGTGAGTTATTAACATTAGACTCCTTCAAGAATCATCTCAACAATCATAAAATGTTGCGAAAAAGCGTCGATTCCAAGTTGATTCCGTCAAAGCAACGTTAAATCAACGTTATTTAAACGTCATTTGACCGGTGAGTTATTGGCATAAGATTCCTTTAAAAACCATCTCAACAATCATAAAATGTTGCGAAAGAACGTTGATTCCGTTAAAGCAACGTTCAATCAACGTTATTTAAACGTCATTTTTGACCGGTGAGTTATTGACATAAGACTCCTTTAAAAACCATCTCAACAATCATAAAATGTTACGAAAAAGCGTCGATTCCAAGTTGATTCCGTTAAAGCAACGTTAAATTAACGTTATTTGAACGTCATTTGACCGGTGAGTTATTAACATTAGATTCCTTCAAGAACGAAGCGTGCGTGTTGACTTAGCTAATTGCTTATGCTGCAGTGCCCCCTCGCTCTACTTGGCTGTTGTTCTTGTTGGTCTTCAGTTCAGTAATTAGAATAAACACCCGCAATATATAGCAATGTCCGCACTTCCGGCCCCTCGGTTACTGTCAGTCAACCTGTCACTCAAAGAAATGACTGATACAGTGGTGCTTTGTTCAAAAAGTTTCAACGAGTGATAAGATTAGATTAAACGTTATTCAAAAAATTTCAACGAGTGCTACCATATGGAATTAATAATTTTTTCATATAAAAATCATAACTTCGGCTCTGAAAAATGCCCAGAAGTCGCTTAGATAACTTCCGGCCCCTCAGTCACTGCCAGTCAACCTGCCACTCAAAGAAATGACTGGTGATTTGTTTAAGTAGCACTGTGTGTGTCATCTTGACACAGAGTGGCTCTGGTTTAGGGACGTATCAGGGATAAGTGCTGAAAGTCACTCAAAATTAGGACGGTTTAACCCTTTCGTTTATCTGAGTGTGGAGTTTGATGAACGAGTTGCCACAACAACGTTAATGTTAGTTCCTCGTTCCTCATATTTACCCTCATATATTTTTGTTAGTTGACAATACTCTCAGGCAATTAGTACTGAATTTTAAAGAATTTGCGAATTGGTAAGGAATTTACTGTGTATATTAATTTACTGGGAAGCTCTCTTTTCTGTTTTACTTTCATAACTTTGAACGCAGAACTTCCGTTACTTAATTTTTTTCGCCTTGACTTTTTAGCTGAACTTAACATAGTATATTCTATTCATTATGCATATTTTATATTTTGTTTATTATGCATATCCGTTTCTGAAGTGATTTAGTCCGTCACTTATGCGAGCAACGCTTGCGGGTGAACCAAGGGGAGATGAATAATAATTAATTATATTAATTGATTAATTAAATCGAAACGTAATGAAGTGTAGATCAGTTTGTATTTAATCTAATTAGTGAAACATACTGATGATCGGGTTCGATCATTGAGTGTGCCCCATCCAAATCCATCAAGCATGCGAGTGAAAATTTTCTCAAAATTTGTTACACATTTTAGTGTATTTTTATGTATATAATTTGAGACAACAAACCCAAGTTTTGATAGTAAAAAAAGCTGGCTTCGCACTTGATATTGATATTAAAAAAATTTAATGTAAATTAATCGGCAATAAGCTTTGTTGTTGTCGAATCGTTGACGCCCCCAGGCAAATGACTTTGAAAAACGTTGAATCAACCTTGATTCAATCAAAAAACGTTCAATTCAACGTTTATTCAACATCAAATGTCTTGCGGGCGCGTGCTCTACAGTCTACATGAATTTCAGATAACGAAACCTTGTGAAGCCACTCCGTAGATTTTATTATAAATGTTATTAACTGCGCAATGCGTCCCGGGAATTTAAACGAACTAGTGTTGTTTATAACTTCGATAATATTCCTTCTTCGACCATCGTGTGGTTTATAGTGTCTAATTAGAATTGAATTGCTATTAGAAGCCGCACAATATCGATTCTGATATATTGAAATATATGAAAAATGTATATCACAATGATGAATGAACTCATTCTTTTTTAAAATGTCTACAATTACGAAATTAATTTTGTTGTATTCGTTCGACTAACAACTATTGAAGTGATCACAAATAATCGTATCTACCACAATGACATTACAGAAGGCAAGGCTAATTCACACGTTCATATTCTGTCCCAGTTGCATCTAAGGAGAGTATGAACTGAAAGGAGCTTTTTAGAATATATATATTCCTTAATTTGTGTAGCTTATGGGTAACTGAGCAATTTTGAATTTTCTTTCTATTTTCTTAATTATAACTGAGCAATTTTGAATTTTCTGTGTTACCAGCTCATGATCTCCCATTTACTGGCTGTGTATTATTCCATCTAATACAATTTTAATGGAACTCGTGTTGTTTATAACTTCGATACTATTTTCCTTATGCGGCCATCGTAATGTGTATATTATCAAGTTAGAGTTGAATTGCTATTTAGAAGTCGCATGGTTATGCTCCATGATGTTGAAATATATGAAAAATGTATGTGCAAGACGGAAAAACGTAGCGAGCTATCTTTCGATAGACAGGGATATTCTTTAGATATACCTATTGCGAACATATCGTTCTTGAGTTATAGTGGAAACTTATATATTCTCGAGATATTCATACACGCAGCTATTGTATTTATTGAAGTCAGCTTAGCTGGCCAGCTGTCGGTGATGCTGAGAAACAGCTGGGGTAAGACGGCAGTTGCCTACGAGGCGCGTGCGTGAGAGGTTGTGTCGCTCCCGCTCCTGTGACTCGTCACTGGCCCTAGCCCTCGTGTCGGTTTTAGTTGAAGAAGCTCGACAAGTTTCCATTTATTAACAATGCTATGAAGACTAATCGCGTGCACATTGTTTACTGCGTACCATCATTATCTTTCTGTGTGTTGAAAATAATCAATACTGATTGGTGAAATAAATTAACACATTATTATATATCTTTCTTCTATTACGATTGACCCTCAGTGCACAGATTATTTTAACCGTTGATATAACAGTTCGCAAAATTTTTAGTGAATTGTTATCAAGCATCAACTTTATATTTTCTATAGTGGATAAGACATGTCTTCCAGAACATCTTAGGTCGCAGTATACCAAAGTATTGCATGGGATTTTAGAATTTCATATTACAAGATAAGCGAGAATTTTTTATGTGTTTTAAAATTTATAATATGTGCCGTTTTGAAAAATGTAATGTTCTACAATTAGTGAATGGGCTAAAATGTTTACCATTTGTATAAGTAATGTTATCAATAAAGCAGTATAAATGACTATAAACAGTATTTTGTTCATACTTTTGATTTAAATTTATGATTTTACTAGTCGGAGCTTCTAATTTTTTTATTTTTCGTTGTTTACAATTTATTTTATTAGCAGTCACAACATTGTCTTATGATGGTACATGATTAAATCGAACGTGCACTCGTTTCAACGTCCTACTAACCCGTCTACCTTCCGAAGTATAGTCGGAAATCAATTGAAGTTCGGTAGTTTATACCTGTACTCAATAGATATTTGAGAACAAGTGTTTGAAAAATAATTCACTGGTGTCAATAAATTCTGTTCGATTTTTATTATCGCCTATAAACTATAGCATTATTCTATACAAATAAGGGGAAAACTATTTATGGTGTATCGATATCTGAACACTTCTCAGGACCTCTGTGTGTGCTGCATCTTGTGTGAAATACTTGATTAGCACACGAGAGCATAAATGCTTTTGGAACTTGGCTTACATTACTAAACACGTTCGTAAATTACCTCTATCGATTCGTAGTTCGTTACCACGATGAAATACGAAAATAATTTCGTGCGTTCCATGCGCCGCTCTTTGCGTCTGAAAAAAAGCCGCAGCATAACCATCAACAACAACAATAACAGCGTCAAGAGAAAGTCAGGTGAGATATGGTGCTTTTCTTAGCAAATAGTGTGAATTTTTATTCAGTAAAATGGTTTTTATTTTGTGATTGGTTGATAGTTTTAGCGCGTAAATTTTCCCGTTCCTTCAATGTTACTTTTTTCGTCTCATTGCGATTGATTTTGATACTTGCGTGAACTGGTTATTTGCTAGAGTATATCTTGAGTTCAATGATATTATGTAATGAAAATATGTATTTCTAGTTGTAATAATTTCAACCTACCAAGTTCTTAATGATATTTTTTTGTGAGCCATCAATGCAATGATGACATTTTCGTTAATACTTGCAAGACAGCGCAAAGAATTCCTTCGATATAAGCATTCTTACTTCTACCATTGATTTATGATTAATGAATGTTTATTGAAATGCATTGCTAATAATTCGACGTAATTGAGCGTGACGACTCGCATGTTTTCAATAACTAACAATGTAGCTTTCTTCATTATGTCGTGCATTAGACCGCTTTTATTAGATCGACTTCCTGCTTCACTACGCAAGTCAAGCGGGAAATTCAAGTCTCCACTACCAATTACGTTACTTCACTTTTTTTCAAACACCGACTGCATAACTTGAGTCGGTGGTCAGTGTATGGCCAACCTAAATACGCCTTTAATTTTTAAAAAATGGTTGAAACTGTGGCGGTTTTGCGCGTTCTTTTATTGAGTGCTTGGCGGTTTGCGTTGTGATGTCGGAGTCCCAATTTAAAGCGGCCTGGGGCTATAGGTGTTGACATCGCCTGCTGGTGCCTGGGGCGCTGTGCTTCTCCTTAATTATCGGTGCTGTGTGCAGTGCATTGCACAGCGTCGAATTCTCTAGGGAACTATCAACGATTTTTCGTAGCGATCGTTGTGTAACGCTCTGGTAATTTTAACACATATTACGAAACACGGGCGGATTCTCAGGTTTCGTTTATTGGTTCCAGTCTATCCGAATTTGTGACTTATATTGAAAAAAGATACTTCTTGTATTTGTTGTGTGATCGAAGTCAGGATACTTGCATATGATATGAAATTGTTCTGCGGTGTGTGAAGAAATTATAATTTGCACAATATTATGGTTGCAATAGTCGCTTACTCTTCTCTTGTGGCGACTTCTGCGGCACAAACTTCTTGGTTAATTTCCCTACCTAAGCATTCATTCTGTTTACAAGGAATTTGAAAGCAAAGAAATAGCCAAGCAAATTCGCCATATCGATATTGAAAACGTTTGGGAGTCCAGCTCCATCATCAGTTCGATCTAAAATGAATAAAAAATTTTTTTACAAGTCAAAATTCTAAGACAGACTTAAAACCTTAACAAGGCCTAACATTATACTTGGGTATATTATTAAAACCTTAACATTATTGTTTAGGTTTTATGTCTGTCTTTGAATTTTGACCTATAAAATGATTTTATTCATTTTACATTGTCGAACTGCTGAGGGATCGAGCTGGACTCCGAAACGTTTTTAACGTCGATATGGTTAATTTGCTTGGCGTTTTCTTTGCTTTTAAATTCCTTGTGAACTTGCGATATAAGCAGACTAATAATATAAATATTTTCATTTTGTTTAGCGTAGCACTGTACATATAGGCCCTCCCTACATAGCCTGGAGATGTACTCGGCAACCAGTTGCACCTTGGCCACCAGCTATACGTCATCCTTCAACTGTACGTAAGTTTACAGCTGTGCCAAGACCACGCCGCTGTACGTAGGCAATCCACTGTGCCCATTTTCCTAGCTGTACGTATAAGCGTACGGTTGAACGCAAGCCTACAGCTGTACGTAAGCGTACAGCTGTACGCAAGCCTACAGCTGTACGTAAGCGTACAGCTGTACGCAGGGAATCCACTGTACGTAGGCCGCGGTTGTTTGCTCAAGTGTGCGCCTGTCGGCTCTTTCTAAGCGCGCTCGGCTTCCTTCACGTAAAAAACGCACCTTCCTCCCAATTACTCTTTGGTCCAATGCTAATCTTAGGCAGGTTTTATGCTCACTTCCAGCACTGCTGTTGTGCCCCGCTACAGCATTCAACCTCGGGTCTGTCCTCCACTTATATCCAGACGCGTTCATGTGCAGCGGTGGTCGCAAATCTAGATTATCAAATCATCAGGCAAATGATGTTGAAACAATGTTTATTAAACGTTGATTCGACGAAACAACGTTTAATTCAACGTTGATCGGCGCTACAGCATTCAAGGGAGGGTCTATATAATCCCCTTACATCCAGACGTGTTCACGTGCATGTGGCGCGTCTTCGCTAACAAATTTAGTTTATATTACCAGGCAAAAGACTTTGAAACAACGTTTAATAAAGGTTGATTCAAAGGGACAACGTTTAGTAAAGCGTCTGGTTTCTAGTGGAATGAAGCATTTCCAACAGGTTCATCGATGCTGTTTTGACGGCGTTTTCAAAATTTAATAACTTTGCTATGGAAGGCTGTCGTCAAAATTTTCTGTGAATATCAGTTGTGATAGGCTGTTTGCATCAAGACCATAATATGCCGGTGCTTTTAGCGCTGAAAACCTGCCTGCGTCATGACCGTAATTCGGCAGTGTTTTTTAGTTATGATTGAGCAGCTCGTCAAGTGTGAGTTGAGAGAGACAAATTGAGCGGCATTGTGAAGGTCACGAAGTAGGCACATCTCGGTATGTTGCTCCGCAAAAATACTGATTAGCCATTGAGGACGGGAGGTCTCGTTGCGGGCGCGTCTTTCTTATGCTGCGCCATTTTTAAGGTTTCTTTTAGCACGTCCTTTGTGGGGTGACGCATTCATGACCTAATGGGTCCTGTGATCCTATATGCCCCTGGGAGGGGGTACCTTAACAAAATTTAGAGTCGCCCAAGCTTCTGCTAATCCAAATCAGAAGCTGCCGCGTCTGTAAATTTTCCTGGGATATGAGTGTAAAGGCTTGCACTGCTAGGGCAAAGAGTTTTTATCACTTGATATGCCTACACGGTAGGTACGTATTTATTAATTTATCGGGAACTATAAATATACCAGCACCGGTTTATCGGCGGCACCCGACTGTTCCTCGGACATTGTTTGTCTCATTGCTTAGTATGATTTTCATCATACACTCAGATGAATATCATACAACATCATACAACAGGCCATGGGCCTATTTCTTCAATGCCGACACTTCTATTCTATTCTAAATGAGAAAAGCATTGTCCAAATAGCTATGCACTTATTGCCCTTGTGTGTATCATCCTGATCCAGGTTGACACCATAAATAGGCGTATCAGAGCTATGCGCAGAAAGTATGTCCCTGTTTGGACAATATAACCCGTCCGTTTTTCTGAGTGAACGATGGAAACTGATTATCAGCCTGCATTATCCGATGGAATAATCGCTTAGATTACCCATAATAATAATATTTAAAGTATTCATCGTGATCTCATTATAACTCCGAGGAAATTTGTCGTGCATGGGCACGATTGTAAAATTCTTTGAAAATCACAAGTTTATTATTTAAAATATTTATTATAATATTATAATATTATTTAATATATATTTATATTAAAATTTATTATATTTTCGATTGTCATCAGCGGCTATATTGTCAATGGTCCGTATTGACATGATTTTATTCAAGTTTGTGTGGCGGTTGCCCCGGTCTCTTGTTACCGACATATTCCAGAGTATGCGACCTCGTGCGTGCAAGAGGAGTAGCATTGTTGTAGCTCCTGGTGTTGGCTGGTGTTTTCGTCGGAAAACAATTATATTGTAGTCTTCGAACCATGGAAATCATGTTAAGTTCAATACATTTTCGGGACAAATAATTTGCGCTGGCAAATATCTACGGACTTTTCGTATTCCATGTTATATTCCGTTGAGTTTTAGATGAGTTTAAATTAATTAACGGAGGTCGTACTTATATGATTGAGTATCAGTGATTGAAGTAATTATAGGTACTAGCAGCGCTTTTAGTCTTTCTACCTGTAGTCATTTTTTCATCCGTTCTCCTTCACTTACAATCTTGAACGTTCGGTGGTGCCTATATATGATGGTTGATTGACTGTATTTTTTAATAGAGACGTGAATTTTAGACGATGGTTAAAAGATTGGTTGACTTCATGTTTCAGTGAATGTGGTTATATCGAACGCTCACTATGAGGCTTGGTTATTATTGCCTGCATTGAAAGCGTGAATTTTGAACGCTACCTATGAGGGGGTTGGTTGGCTGCATCTTTCAATAACTGCAGTTCAACCAACCAACCAATAATGTTCAATAACTGCAGTCATAAAACGACGCATTTATTCAGTGAATGCAGTTATAAAACCTCGTATTTGTTCAATGAATGCAGTCATAAAACGGCATGTTTACTCTCACACTAAGCGTCTGTTTGTACACTAGCATCGCATAGCTTGACATTTACGATGGTCATAACAACGCGATCTCGTCGGTCGTGACATTGACACGCCACGCTGCTGCTTTAGTGTGCCTCTTATTTTACGACTATTTTAGTGCTGATCAAAATGCAGCACTGCATTTCTCTATCGACCTTCCAATGGCTTGTTGTAACCAAGAATTCATTATTAAGGGCCCTTGAATCAACGGCTTTATTGATGAGACATCGAGTATTGTCCCGGTCTACAGTCTAATTGATAATCTTTTTTATTAGGCAGTACAATTCATCTTAAGTAACATGAACATGTATTTGGAAGAACTACATACTTCTTAATTGTTTTTATTAGCACGTCTTATTTAGGTTGTTTTGAAGTATTTGATTTAATCCGAAGTTATTTTAATTTGATTGGAAATTACCATTGGTTAACTGAATTTTTTTATCACTTGCATATTTTAAAATAATTTGATGTAGTATAAAAGGGCAAGGCGTTCACTGCGAACGTTGGAGGCAAAATTCCTAATTCGATGTTATTACCAATATGCTTTAACACGATTAAGTTTGCGGTGTCTTGGAACACGAAGCGGATTAAATTAGACTTTATTAGCTAGATTTATTCGAATAATTTCGTAGTTAATATCAAATATCAAATATTTCGTAGTTAATATCAAACTCCAGTTTCTAGTCGTCAGCGCTTATAGGGAAATCTGTTCAGCAAAAAAACAAATAATTTCAAAATACAATAATATGTTCGAATTGGTTCCATTCTTCACTTTGTCTCCTAATGGCCGCGGCAGTTTTCATTATCCCCATTTTATTTTTTTGAAGAGTATCCTTGACCTCCATGATATCGTTCTCAGAATTTTTAATGTGTGAATAAAAGGTTTCGGTTGCAGGTTTAGAGGATGAGAAACCATTAGCGAGCGCACTTGCTGCGAGAACTGCAGTGCTTGTTTGCACAAGAGGATCAGCTTTTGCATGAATTCTATGCCGACCAGACCTATAATCCGCTCTAATGTCGATCATGAGCCTCTGCAGCTTCTGTTCGGGAATTTTTATATCCTTTTAGGCAGGTTTGCCTGGGGCGCTACCGATTGATGGATTGAATGCACGCAGGGTTGCAGCAGAGCCCATATTGCTGAACTGACCATCCACTTAGTGAACGGAAATATCGCCCCTTGCAACGGATTAGCAATCCTATAACTCACGGAACAAGTTTCCCTTAATCTGCGGCTGCTCTTTTATGTGGCTCGTCCACAAACCCATATTAGGTTATAATGTGTTGTTCATCTCATCCTCATTGCCGCTTGTGTTTAGCATTTAAGAGTATTGAGCATTTTGAAAAAAATTAATTTCTAAGTAGGTACTCATTCAGAGTATTGAGTATTTTCATAGCGTATCGAGGCCTGGACTTTGTGTGCACAAAAACATTTGTGTACACAAATATGGGTTTGTAGTCGCATTTGTCCTTTGTTTTTGGCATAGCATGACACTTTTATCAAGTGTAGTAGTATTTGATAAAAGTAGCTACTGATAAGAATTGATGAGAGTTGTTTAGTATGAGTTTTGTGTATGAATTTTTCGTGTTTAAAATCTCCTCGTGGAAGCTCGTTGTATCCGGTTACTCAGTCTCAGTTCAATCATTTATTTCAATGCGAAAATGCGCGTGAGACGTTGTAAATGATTCTATGTGTATTTTGTGAATCGCAAATGCGGAAACTGTTATACTAGCCGATCAAGTTCTCTGTAAGGCGATATTATTATTTTCGACCGAGACGTGAAAGGCGAAAGTTATATTGCTTACCGTCAATGAAACACACACTTGTGTTCTTATGTTTGCCAACCTCGTATTTCACACAAATCGGTTGACTGCAAGTCGTTTACTAATTGTATCGATTGTAACTATCACTTGCCTCGAATTTTATATCCAATTATGTTCTAAACATGATTTGTGACGAGTTTACAATACTTGTCACGATATTGCTAATCCATGTATATTGGTTTTCTGTTAATATTGGTTTTCTTTATATGATATTGGTCTTCTTTATATAATATTGGTTTTGTGTATATGATGCTCAGTAGATCCTATTGAACTTGCTCTGCCAACGCTTATAACGGACTGCAGGATTTTTATGCTACTGCAAAAACACGGCGCCTCTGCCTATTGCATATCAGCTTACTCGCTGCTTGGTGCTAGGCCTTACTTTTTCAAGCCTATCTCTGGTGTCCACAATGACATCGTCCCGGCGTCTTTGCTTATTCAAACCATGGCCAATTCAAAGACGGTTATGAAGGACCTCTTCTTCTTATTATGCTTTCAGATTTGCGTGAGAATGCCTATCTTCAAGACCCTCTCTGTAATTTTATTCAGAGTTTCTCCTATATTTTTATACCTTCGATGTGCCTATTTTCGATCAGTATTTGCATGATTGATTTTAGTTTTGTTTCGGAGAGATGTGAACATTTTACAAATTTTGCTTTCTTCTCGAAGCTCGGTATGTTTAATGAATGATTTCACTTTTGCTTCATGTTGCCAGGCTGAAAAATATTACTAATGTTTCAATGCCTTATACGATTACTTCACTAGCAGGTTTATTTATTCAACCTTTCTGGTGAAATAAATTAAATTTATGCGAGTGTGACAAAATATATTATTGGCTCATTAAAATGTAACTGATGTTGGATGGCTCACTTAAATGATATGGGCAGTGCTGTGCCTTGTAATCCATCAAAAATATAACTCAGTACTCACTGCAGTGAGTGACAGAGAGCGCATTTTCTCGTCGACGAAAACATGAAGTCACGGACGGTCAGACGGACGGACGGAAAGACAGACAGACGGACATGGCGAGCACAATAGTGCATTTTTTCCATAAATGAGAAAATGCGCTAAAAAAGGATGAAAGATATGTTACATGCGTGATTGAAGTGTCATCTAAGAACATATTATTTCTCTGTTAATGTCTCATAACATGCTCTCAAGTTCTATCAAACCTGAACTGTAATGTATCTAACATGGATGTCACTAAATCGAAAATTTATTTGAAACGCATTACATTAAGTGTACAACTGAATTCAACGTGCGGAAACCTATTTATTCATCATTGTTACAATTTTTATCCGTATTTCCCATAAGAATTCCCTAATCCGTCTCGGGAAGGCTTTGTGCTGGTCTAATCCAGAAGCAATTCTATGAGTACATCTTACATCGTCGATTCATGTGTGCCAGAAACGCGTGAAATGGCCTCTAATTTTGTGACGGGATCCGACAATGCATTTCTATAGCTTATGATGTGCAGGAAGTTCTAAGGCTCTCACATTGCCTGCATTGTGCCTATTTTTTATCCTTCTATATGTAGAGGCTTCGTGCCAGTTGTGTTATATACGTAGTAGTACTCGCCTCTTCCTTGCTTTTGAACTCCATTAAAAGATCATCGAAGGTTACTTCGCTACAATACCCGTGGAGCGTCAAAGGCTTCTTGTACTCTTCCTAAATGCTTTAATCTCTTCCTTTGTATTGTCGAGCTGATCGAAATCAGCGGCTCGCTAGGCAGGCACCCTTTAATGTTGGGCTCGCATTCCTGCCGTGTAGGCTGCGCCAGACAAAATGGAGCCTCCAACTAAAAGGGATCCACTCTTACTTTTTGTGGAGCCTTCTCTGGAATCAGTTTTGTCCTACATACCGCGCGGTGTTCTGGAATCGAAAATGGTATAGGGTGCGCTGTTCGCGCTGGAATCATTTCGTGCATCAGCATCATGCGCATTCGATGTCTTGTGTATGCCTTATTTAACCCTCTATCGCCGTAAACGTCACTCTCCGAGAACATAACTTTCAAATGAAATTATACGTAAACTATTGAGTGTAGCAACAGAGAATATTTTAAAATTGTCGTACGTGGCGGCAAACATCAGTGCAAGTCATTTTGCGCTCGCTAGAACGTATCCTATTTGGGAAGTATAGGCTTGTGACGATATTGCTCCGGTTACTCATGTCAGGCGGTATAGAGGTATATGGTTAAGCGTTTGAAAGCGCAATTAATTAGGCCTGATTATGCGATTCCACTGTATAGGTATAATTAAGAGTACTTTTATGCTCATTCAGGACGGATCGCTACCGGCCTGATTAAAATACGATTTAAAAGTCCGCTGTTTTATACTTAAATCAATCTTCTTCACTGCTCGTACTCCTGCAATGCTGGTATTTGAATGCCTTATGCAATTACTCTTAATACCTCACCTCGATAATTGGTAAATTTAAGCTTGAAGCGTCAGAATAAACGTTCTCATTAGTACCGGTCGACCGAGAATTATATGCGGCATTGCAGATGTGTTGTATTATATTTAGGCGATGTGTGCAGGATCGGTAGTTGAGGCGGTGTTGAAGTCACCAAACCTTCACTGTCTAATTATTTCATATATACCCTATCAAAACTTGGATGCCTGTCAGCCGCTGGCTCAGGGTCGCCCCAAATTCTTTTTGCGGTGTAAATTAGAAGCTCTATGTCCGCTTTAGGTTCCGGTTGCCGGAGCGAAATAAGCGCCGAAAGAGAATCTTGTGAAATACCCGTCGAGCTTGGGG